>NC_024802.2:13688954-13954195 GCF_000309985.2 Brassica rapa
TAGGTTTTTCCTTTTCAGTTTTGTATTTGTGGTTTTTAGATTTTGATGAAGATTTCACTATGCCACATGAAGAAAATGAAATGAAAGATGGTAGAGAGAACCAAAATTAGTTGATGTGATTTGGTGTTAGTTTATTTCCGTTATTGACAATTATTACAATGATTTTTTACTTTTCGTGTATTTTGTATTTGAATTTTAATATATTATTTACATTAGACATTTAAATATTTATAAATTTTATGTCTTGATTTTTTTAAAGATATCATAACTCTTGTTAGAGAAAATTTTAAATAGTCTAAATTATATTTTGTATGTTAAATGAAAATAAATAATATAAAACATGTTAATAGTACCAACCGACAAAAGATAAGCTGTCTTTTTGACATTCCACAATTAGCTTCCTCAGAAAAAAAATGTTCATCTGTGGATCAAAATGTTCGGTAAACATAGATCTGATGAAACTTGCTCCATCAACACAGATCGTTAAAGGTATATCTCCAATAATCCATTTTTTATAAATATATCATAGGCTCATGATCGAAACAGCTAGTTATGATCTAAAAATCAAATTTTCTTTTTCTGATCTACTTTGCATCTCTAATATGATGAATGATCTGCTTCATCCCAGGTTGATTCTGTCAGTGTCGTCTATGTCTGAAGAAGATCAGAAAAGTCATATCTCAAGACAAAAAAAAGATCTGGAGCTAAAGTATACAGAAAGATCGATCTCTTCAGGTCAATTTACTTTCAAATAAGTTTGTTCTGACAGTCTACTTAAACAATTAAAAAAAATCAAAATCTGAAGTTTTTTTACTATTTTCAGAATATGTTTCATGTCACCCGATGAGTTATGCAGTTAAAAGCTTGTGGATCAATGATCGGGAGAAAATTGCTTACTCAATACCTTCAACTTCTTGTTCTAAAGATAAGTCTTTAATTTTTCTCACATTTTTAAAGTTGTATGCTATAGTATAATATCCGTTCATATTCAAATTTTGTGTGTTTGATCTCTGTTTGATCTTACTGAATGGTTTGAAAATTTGTATCAATACATACTTGAGGACACATGCTTTCGTACTTTAGTTGATTTATTATTTAATCAAAGTTTCGAGATTGAATATATTAGTGTCTGTATTCAAGTGTTTGATTATTGGATGTTGGAATCTTTACTAAATTACAATATAATAATGTTGGTATCAATAGCAATTACTTTTTATTTGTTGATTAAAAGGAACCCTCTCAAAGCGTTATGTGAACTTCATGATTTGTTTGTTTTTGATTGCTAACACTCACTGTATTTTTGTCGGTTTATTTTAATGTTCCTATGATTGTATGAATATTGATATCTACATTTAAGATCTATGTCATGAACTTTTATTTTTTAGTTTATTAGATTATGATAATCAGAAACGGTAAAAGGATCTCCAATCTTAAAATTTCTAATTGATATATCATTTGTTATTCAGTACATAGCTCTCATTTATTTTCAATATAGTTTGATTATTGTTTCATGAACCTTTATTCTCTGGTTTGTTTCAGGAGTAAATGAAAATGTCACAATCTATACCAAACAAAGGTTCCTCTTATTAGCTCTCCTTTTGGTCGTAACTCTTTTCCAGGTTCACTAACTTGGAAGTTTTCAATAGTCTTGCATTCGCCAACAATGCATTGATCCCCCAAAGATTTCAAATTGTTATTTCTACAAGTAGCATGAACTTTGATACCCTGGAAGAAATTTTAAAGAATAACACATTATTCACGATTTAAGTAAAACTAATCATTACTCTTGAAAATTTTAAATTATAGCAGTATTACCTTTTTGTCTGTCAATATGATCTCTAAAGTCTCACCAAATCCGGCTTTGAATGGTTTGCAGACGTGTATGACTTTGGTTTGCAGACCAGTTTTTTCTTAGAAGACGTTATATGAGAATTGTTTTGAAATCTACGTGATTGATCCAAGGTTAATATGCTGTATATATAGGAAAAAGGACTGTGGGTTCAAGATATTCCAAATCAATACTGTTAGTATATAAGGCGTGAGTTTAGTAAAATCATTACTCTTGTTTTGATTGGTTGTTATTTATATTTTGAAGATATGAAAATAAAAAATTCTACCTGGTAGTTATGCTTCGGTATATTCTTTATTGTTATCTAAGGAACCTCCAAAAATTTAGATCATTTTCTTAAAAGATTGGTACAAACGATTTCGATATTGTTAGGTAGGTTCTTCCGACAATCAAGTTTATTTGCCAAGTTTTGAGGTTTTGGTTTAATGGATTATATTTTTGGTATTTGATGTGGGAAATTTTGGGATTTAAATAATTTGGTCAACTATATTTGAATAATGCAACATATAGGATTTCTGGTGCAATAGTTTGTAAGCAAAACCTCTGTTTGGAAGTGACGACTGGTAAAAACAATGATATTAACATATATGTATTGTTTTTATTTCAAAGTTTGCAGAATCCAATAAACGTTCAAGCTTGGTATTCCTGGAACATCATTCTCAATATACAAAGAGATGGTACATCTAATCTATAAGAAATGAAAATTAGTGTTGATGCAATTGAAGTTTGTTTAAAATGTAGATGTTACTTTGTTATTTAATTATACGTTATGTTTCATTAGGAAGACATTATGTTACTTTTAAAATAAAAGGATTACGTAGCTGTAATTTAGGTGTTTCTGTTTGAATAAAAAGAATTTCGAAAATACTGATTTTAATTAAAAGCATATGTTTAAATAAAGTTAATGGCAGTGTATTGTAAATACTTTAAAACTCTAAGGTGATCTAAAAAAAGGCCCTTCAATTTTAATAGTATTGATAATGATATTTCAGTCTTTTGATTTTGAACCTGTATTTACAAATGCAACCAAAACAAATCATGGATTTGAATTACAATAACCAAAAATTATTCATTAATTAAATGCTCAAATTTGAAAATCTATCAATATTGAGAAAACATTTTAATATGCACAAATGAAATTTATTCTTAAATAGTTCATAAAATCAAAATTTTAGTGGTCATACTTTATTAGACACATAAAATTCATTAAGAACTATATCTTTACGAAAGCTCATTATACATAAACAATATTTTTATTATAGATAAATCAATAGAAAAACAGTTTTAGTTGCGCATTTATTCTTTAAAAAATAATTATTCAAAATTGCAATATAACAGTGTATTGCAACAATATGATTACAACCCATCGAGATTGTATTAAGTTCGACCACATTATATATCATTTTCTAAGAAATCATCATTTATTTGAGGTCATGTGTTTGTTTTTTTTTTAATTTTGTTAGATTCAAATCATTTTCCATAAAGATTATTTCCAGCTCCAATTGATAATAGCGGGTTTTTTTTTTGATTTTTACTGAGTTCTATCAAGTTTTTCACTAAATTTGAACCAAACTATATATAAGATGCCGTGCTTACTAGTTCGAATAAGGATCTGGGTCAGATATGAATACATTGCTTGAAACTCAAACAGTATAATAGAACAAAATTTTAAATTATTTATTTTCTAATTAAAAGTTGTAAAGTCATACAAATTCTTATCAAAATGAGAGAAAAAAAGATATTCACCGATTATAAGAACGAGTCAAAAATAGTAGTAGCTTCTAAATCGAACAAGGACAAAAAATAATGTAGATAGATGGTTAGGACTTAGAACTATGATAAAATATATGACAAAGAAACTCTTCAACTTAAAATAGATAATCTATATTGTTACTATTTTTCACTAATGTAACACACTGTTTTAAATATAAAATATCTATACTACAAAGCACACATATCATTTTAAATTTATTTCGAACAAATACTACATTTTGAAAGAAAACACAAATGATAAAAATTTAGAAACTCATCTGTTAAAATCTGAAACAAAAAAGAAATGATATTTTTAAATTAATTTTAGATCATTAATAAGTGAGAAAACAAACCGCGCTTTCTAATTGCGGATCAAAATCTAATATCCAATTTAAAAACAGCTGAACCAAATTTCTTATTAATCCGACCGAACTGTTTCTTGACTCCATTTTTTTCAATCGAATCCAGCTTATAATAAAACCTTTTAAACCATATCTAACCCAGTAGAGCCGTTAATCCATATCAAATGTTATAAGATAAGTTCAGAAGATTAACATTAGTTATAAACCAATTAGTAATTTTATTAATATGTTATGTTATCAGCTTATCACAAAAAAAATTTAAAATCACACACGAGACAATATTGGGAGTGATCGGTTGGGTTATAAAAATTACTTTAGCTTTATTTTTTATCTACCATCTTTAAATCATCAATTATGCTTTATCTTATTTTTTAAATCTACAGTAAAAAAGACAAAAAAAAATAGTTTTAAAACTCGTATTTTCTATTATGAACATAGTGCTATGAAATATTCGTTTTGGTCTCGATAAACAGATAGAAATATAGATTCAAACCTGCGCGGGCAAAGCCACGGAGAGTGCGAGTTTGTATCCTTAACCATGTTTGTTTGTTTCAGTTTAACTAAATTGATATAACTCTAAAAACGGAGGTTCAAGTGAAGATTAGCCAGTGGAAGCAACTTTGATGCATTTTGAATGTCTACATAGAAATTACATAAAAACTATATCCAAATAGACAAAATACATAAACTCTCTAACTAATACTTAAATTTATTGCCAATTGAAACAAATAAAATGACGGACAGAAAAGAAAAACAGATGGATCAAAAAGGTTTATAAATGGAATCTCCACGATGGCTGAGTTCTCCACAAAAGATTTTCTTTCTCTACAAGAAATATACAAATCCATCACCGGTCATAATCAACAGCAATTTATAAGGGAGGAAGAAGATAACATATGTACAAGACAGTAAAATCAATTGATCAGAAGCTTGTAGAAGAGTTAGCTTGAGTAAAGAAAACGGAGTATGTCTACTCAGAAATCAGGTATCGATGGAGGATTTTTGTGTGTTTTACATGGTACCAGCTCTTCCCGAAGTCGGTTTTGTAGTAGGCTTGAACTTGGAGATGTCAACGAGATCCCCAAATAGCTTATCCTCTGGTTTATTCTTAGGTTTTGTAGGAGGAAGATAAGACGTGGTAGATGATGATGATGATACATGGTGCGAAGTCTGGTCTCTCATGGATAAACCATACATTTGCTGGTCCAGATACGGTCTGCCCCCTTGTTGCTGCTGTTGGTTATAGCCATATCCATATCCTCCCATCTGGGTTCCATACGCCTGTTGCTGTTGTTGTTGAGCATAATACTGAGCCATCATCATCTGTTGCTGTTGTTGTGCTTGATGAGCTTGGTTTGGCATTGGCTGTTGCATGTACATACCGCTACCGGTTTGCGGCATTTGAGGATATGGACTGTTGTTAACTGGTTGTCCTGTTTGGGGCATTTGAGGATATTGTTGAGCATGTGTGAAGGCAACTTGTGTCTGATGCATTTGACGAGAAAATGGACTTCCTGACTCTGCAGTGGGACTGTAGTCTTGGTGCTGAGCCTCCCATGGGGGAGGTGGAAATGCCATACTGTCTTGGGCACCTTCACATACAAAATTACCACAAATAGAACATATAAACATTCTCCTGAATCCAAAAGAGTGAAATGCTTTCTCGTTGCTATGTCTGAAAAGTAAAGGTTTGTGGCTTAAACTCAGATATATTACCATAAGATGGTTGTTGTGTTTGTTGCATCTGGTGTGCAGGTTGAGCATTCCAGGGAGAAGAGGCCCCTTGCCCGTATGATGGCTGCTGCTCAAACTGTGAATAACCCGCTTGAGGAGAAAATCCATTGGATTGTTGTAATCCAGCTTCTCCAGCTTGACTAGTAGGTTGCTGGTGCAATTGAGGAGTCAAAGGGCTACTCTGGGGAGCTGAACTGCCAGTAGGTGCAGTTGCAATACTTGGACTACTAGTAGTATTGTCTGAGAACATATCGATAAGGGCAAGTGCATTTTGATCTGATGCAATCGGACTTGCTGGTTGAGGAGGTCCAACAGGAACAAGGGCAAGGTCATCGCCACTGAGGAGGTCTATCTTGGAATTGGCTGAGCCATTAGCTACAGGTGGTGCTGGGAGGGCTAACTGATTTAGAACACCGTTACCAGAGCTTGATGTAGCTCCGTTCGCCAGATTACTGCTGTCCCCAGTATCAATAAGAGGACCATCAACATCTACAATGGATTTTCCCGTCTCAGACTTGGGCTTCTCGACTTGAACAGAAGTTCCAGGTTTTCCAGAAGCGATTGCTTCATAACTGGTTAAGACCCGCTGCAAGTCATCGTTCAACGCCAGACCTTGACATAACAGAGACTCGTCCCTGGATAAAAAAGAATGGGTGAGGTAAAGAAGATTACAAAGACAAACAATATGTAACTAGAGAGGAGAAGAAATAGCTCTTACGAAGTTGAGTTGATTAGATGTACGACTCTTTGTTTGTATGTACGACACTGCTCCACCAGATCGACCATCACCTCCTGTTTAAGGTCCTAGAGAAATCCAAAAAAAGAAGGATTCGCATCCTGAGATACGTATAAAGCATAAAATATTAAAGTCCACAATGGCAATGTCCAAGAAAAATCCCGAAATGCTGCTCTTATTCTAGTATACTTTGCACTATAGTATAGCCAACACTTGCAAACAGGGATTTATATTTCTCTGCAGCTAAATCGCGTTACCTCCTTGTTTCCCGGCTCTAATGCACTCAGCATTTCCGCAAGCACATCCATGATACCTTTTGCATTTTGAATCTCTGACAAACTGAAAAACAAAAGAATTTGACATACAATACAATGAACATTGAGAATATATCCTGAGCAACAATGGCATGCAATTACGTCCTAAACAAAGAAGCAAACAGGCGCAAAGACAAGACAAGATTGAAACTCCATTAATACACGTGTTTTACAAAAACTAAAAAAAAAAGTTATTTAACTGTGGTAGTTTTTTTGTTCAAATCACGTCTCAACTTCGGTTTACCCTATATCTAGGCTTACAACTACAGTTTTTTCTGCTAATACATGTCCTTAGAACAAAAAGTAGCAAAAGTTATATTAACAAACTTTGTCAAGTAACTCAAGTAACAATATCTTCTATTCTTTTGTTAAAAAATTCATCAACTTAAAACGGCGGAGTTGCAACAGAAGATATTTTACCTCAGTGTCGGAAAATCTGGCTCTGCCGAAGGTTCAGGCATATCATTACCAGGTCCAGCATTACGAAGATTTGGAGGGTAAGACGTCAAAGGCTGTGTTTGTGGAGGTGTAAACACAGGTGCTGATCTCTCTGATCTCTGAGGGAAAACAGCTCCAGCACGCTGAAAGAGACATGAGTCAGCAATGGTGACGAGGAAAGAATAATGGACGAAACTGTATCAGAATTCACAAAGGATCTAAAAGGAATTAAGTATGAGACATATTGAAACTCAAGTATGAGACATATGGGACATCCAGAACCAGAAGCAATATATATCCCATAATTTCAGTAGACCCTACCAACAATTCCTGGTATCCTGCATAGTATTGTGGATATCTTGCCCTGGGGCCACCAAAGGCCTCTTGCCATGTATCAATAAGGACCAGGATCTTCTCTTTGACATGGAAGTCCGGCTATATGCATCAGTAGATACCTTGAATTAGAGAGAGATAAATATAATTAACTTTTTCCGAGAAGACCAATTTTGAAGAACCTCTTACCTTTTTCTTAGCTATCCGAACCATCTCATGAATAACACCCTTCTCAGCGACATGCATATGAACCATGTCACCACAGTTCTTCACTATCGTCTCAAGCAGCTAAAACATAACAAATGCATGATGAGCGAATATACACTACCATTTCAAAACAAACGAGAGATATTGGGAGCTCACTCACTGTTAAGGCAAGAAGTTGAGTTTTAGGATTCCTGCTACCAATCCGTTTCTTAACGCCTTTCACAACATCTTTAGCTTGCCTGGAAAACAGAAAAACCAGTTTCAGACATCATGTAGGATCCGTCTGATCTGATAAGTAAAAACCATTTATGTACCTGTTCCAATCACAAGGCATATAAAGGGAACAACTTGCCAGATTTTATAATTAAAACGAATACAAGAAAGACTTCCTCCTCAAAACGTTGACTATATACAGAACAAATACTAACCAAGTCCACTTCAAGAGAGTTAAAATTTCAGAACAACAAACACATAGTAAAAAGAATCTGTTTTTCTTGAAGCTTAGTCAAAAGAAGGCAAAGAGTAAGTTTACTGTTAAGTTTCTTACTGAACCAACAAAACACTCACACAGATTCAAATCAGTATAGAAAGTTTCAATATTTGTCAGGAGACTAGTTGACAACTTTAGAGAGAGAAAAAAGAGACAAAATTGGAGGGAGCAGAGAGGCAAACAAACAACATACACAGGATCGCTGTTGAGCATGTCACAGATCTCGAGGTTCATAGCCCAATCGGGTCCGATCAGCATCTCGCTCGTCGCTCTCTCCACCATAGCGTTCACCATCTTCGCTTTTGACCCCACCCAGATAAAACAAAAACCTCCGACAGAGAAGCGAGAGAGAGACCAATTCTCAACAAGCTTTGACGGGAGAAGAAAGCAGCCAGCCGTAAATAATAAGACCACGCCGGCGAAGAATCTTTCGCTCACGTCAAAGCTTGTCTCTTTCCTCTTCCCTCCTTTCTTTCTAGTAGAATTGTTTATTATTTAATTTTTTGATATTTTTTCTGTTCTTCAGATGATCAGCAGATCATTTTAACGAATTAGCAAATCAAAAAAAACGAATAAGAATAATCTTTTGGGAAAGGTCCTCTAAGTGTTCGACACGTGTCCATCTAGTTCTTTGTGTCTGATTTCGGTTTTGGTAGACCGTTGGTTCGACCGATCAATAAAATTACCAGACCAAAAAGAAAGCTTTCACCATCTAGATTTGGAAGTTTGAATTTTCGCTTTGATTTTCCAATTTGTATAGAAATTTATGATCATTCTGATATTTATAAAATTTATTTTGGTTTTAATCGATTATTTTTAATTTTTGGTTTGGTACTTCAAATAATAAAATTGGAAATCAACTAATTGCCTAATTTTTAGGTTTAATTCAATTCCAATTGGTTCTAGTTTTTTTCAAAAAAAAAAAAATTGAATAATTTTTATAAAAGTTCCAAATAATTAAAAATTGGAAATTTCAGTTTGTTTGGTAGACCAGTGTTACATCCCCTGATCCCCTAGAGAATGATCTACGAAGCACCCTCGTGGCACTACACCATTGTTGGTCTATGGGATATAAAATGATAATATTGGAGAATGACTGCAGAAAAGCAATAGACATAATGACAAAGCTTTACATACTCAATGCCAAAGCTTTACATTTCAGTTTATATAACTGGATCAGGGAGTTAAATAGTGGGTGAATCATTTTCGATTCCAATGGGTACAAATAAATGTGCTGATAAACCTGCAAAAAGTAGACTGTTATCATCTAAATTTTTTGTATTTCGTGATTATGAATATGTGCCAAACATGTTAAATCGGTTCTTGATGATAATAAAGTATGATGTTATAAGAAAAAGTAATTTGAACATTTTAAATATTTTTGGATTAAAATACTCAGGAGCTAATCTAACCTTTACATTTCTTAACGGAAATTAGATAATTAACTAAAAGATGAGAGGTCTATTTGTAAATAATTTCCACACCCGCCGGCAGTTGCCGTATCGCTTTACACGCGCTGTTTGTTCCTAAATCACCACCACCGTCTTTATCCTTCTTCCTCATTTCTCAAACCTCCCCATTTTTCCTTCTTTCAAAACCTTAAGATCTAGCTAGGGCTCTTCCCCAAATTCAAATTAAAAAAAAAAAATCCTATCTTTGGGTAAAGGGCTTTTTCAAATTCTTCAATGGCGATCATCGGAGACGCGTTGCGTCAAGCGTTTATGCCGAAGCAAGAATACGAGAGCCTCAGGGAGGAAGACAGAGCCTGGATTAAGCTCCAGAGGCCTGTGCTAACGTCGATCGTGGCTTTCCTTTGCTTCGTCATCTTCACTTGCACCGTCGTCAGCTTGAGAATCGTGTTCCCTTCGAATGTCCTGAGGAGGCCCTTCTGCAGCGACGTAAAGGTTCAGCCTTTGCCTACGTATGGGAAGGCTCGCGACTCCGATCTGTTTCCTGGGGCTTTTTACTTGACGGATCAGGAGACTGTTGATTTTTACTGGATGGTTGTTTTCGTTCCGTCGACGATGGTCTTCCTTGTGTCGTCTGTTTATCTTGTTGCTGGTGAGTGTCTGTCTCGGGAGCTGAGCTTGCTGTTTTTGTGTGTTTGCCACTGAGTGCATTTGATCATGTGCAATTGGTTACGCGAGTTATCTCTTGATGTTAAGCACGTTTTTTTAGCAAAAGGCTTATACTTTTTTGGACTGGTGGTGAGGTGAAACAGTGTTATAGAGGGTTGGTTGATGTGTCCTCAAAACCTGATTAGTTTAGTTCTGTAAACAATTAGTTTTGAATGAAGACATGTCTAGTTCTGTGTTGGCTCAGTTTTGTTGGGGTTTAGTGGGTAAGCCTTTAGGAGAGTTGGTATACATTACTTTGGTAAATCCAGTTTATTCCTCTGCTAGATTTTTCCCTTATATATAGTAGAGAGAGAGAGGGGTTTACGGAAGCTTAGACAAGTGTTCTGCTATGCTTGATTTTTTCACATGGAAGCCCTTCTTAGTTCTAACTCTCTGAGTTTTTGAGGGTTCTTGCTTTTCAGTTGAATGATAAGAGTTTTATCAAAGTGAGCCAGCTTTGCTGACCACTAGAATATAGATCCTTTCATGTTGCCAAATAAATTGAGATTCTAGTCGCATCTATTCTCTTTTCATCCATTCCTTTAACATGTAACTCTGACAACATGGAAACATTGTCAAATGCTATCATTCTAAATGGCTAAACCTCTCTACTATCTCTCCTTTGTATTATCTTTTGTTAATCTTTTCATAAATGTGTGGTATGTCTTCTTCTTATTTTCGCTTATTTTGCTATACTGTAGGAATTTTTGTGGCGTATTCCGTCCCTCACCGTCACTGGTTTCTCAAAGTAGTTGAAAATAACTACTGTGCTTCAAGAAGAGGTATACTCTCTACTCTCTCCATCTTATATGTATATACCTTTCCATATATGTTTTTTATTTTCCATTCGTGCGTGCAATAGATTCATTCGTTTTCAATACCACTGTCTGGTTAACTTTATGTATATATAATAATCCTGTTTCATCTACTATCAGTTATGATGTTTCCACCTTTGAGAACCTTGCCTTCAGAGCTTAGCTTAGAGCTCAAATAGGTTATTGATCTTCTTTATCCTGTCTGCTAAATCCACAGGTGGGGTTCGTTGCTTGTCAATTCTGAATGTAGTGTTTGCTATCATCTATGGTCTCCTCGCTATATTTCTCGGCTCAACCCTCCTGACACTAGGAAGCAGCTGTTCTATGCCATTGTTTTGGTGCTACGAGATATCTTCATGGGGTTTGGTAATCTTGTATGCTGGAACTGCTTTCTGCCTTAGAAGAAGAGCCGCTTTAACGATAGACGAAGGAGAGTTTGGTAACAGAAATCATCAGGGCTTGGAGATGCTTGAAGCCAATCCTTTGGTATTCACGCCAGAGGTTGAAAGACGAGTGAACGAGGGCTTTAAAGCATGGATGGGTCCATCTTTGTTATCATCTGATGAAGAAGAAGATGAATCCGAGTTTTACAACGAAGTTCCTAATGTAACAGCTCATACTCTCTCTAGCAGGCAAAGATCTTGAATATTGAACAGAAGAATATGAAGTATGACACTTTCTTAGTCCTCCAAAGATGGGTTGCTTCAGAGTGTGCTCACCCGAGTTTATGGACGGATCATGAGAAGATTGTAATCGGAAGATAAAATCAGAGCGGTTAGCAATGTCCTAGTTGTAGATATTATTACATCATCAAGAATGGGGTTTGCTTCTGTCGTTGACCAGTTATTGGTCGCTTTTGATCCTGTTTACATTAGCTATTTCAGGAGGCTAGGCCAGCTTATTTGTGTTTTGTAACCCATTCATGAATTAAAAGTTAATTTCTTGAGAAAAAAGTATATTTTCACTATTTTATCAAATTGTAATCATGTCCAGAGTTGAAAAATCAACACGTTACAAAAAGAAATCAAGAGAGTGTTCATATATGGTATGGCCAAAAAATATTGAAGGCGAGAATGTTCCTTCAGAGCTCTATGAACAAAAGCAGCCTTTACTATCTGCAACTCTTTAGAAGGTAAGATGATGGGCTCGTGTAGCCGCGTGGAGAAGACGAGGATACCTTTGCTTTCCCCGGTGTCACGCAATCACTGAAGTCCAAGGCGCGACACTCCACCTAGATTTCCATCCAGAGTTGGTTCAGACCAAGTCAACTGATAAACTCAAACTGCTATTCCTTATATCTCTCCCAGTTCAAGATTCAATTTTCAACATTAAAGTAGACTAAGAGCATAAGAAGAGGGTTGAAGCTGCTACCTGGGATCGGTTTTCCAGTTGATCGTGAGGCCAGAGCTGATTTTCTTTCCCTTGAATAGATCTGTTCATCTGTCTCTTCTTGAGTATTGTTTCAGGTGTGTCATTACCCAAGACTTCCAAAGCATCTGCATATGCCGTAGCTGTGTGTTCACTCAAGTGCTTCATCAGTCCTATGGCATCATAACTTCTCTCTCCAGGACTCATAAAGCACCCAATATCCTGAGAATAAAAGAAAAAGAACAACGAATATTTGTCCATCAGCTGGCGCTTTAGTCAAAGACAAGAAGCAGAATGTCCAGAAACTAGTTTCATTCATAGTTAGTATTCCATCTCACATTACCTCAAATGTAATTTCCGGAGGCAGGTTTGGGCTTTGTGAGAACGAACCAAAGAGCAAAGGAGATTTCCATGGTGATGGGGTATCAAGGAGTTTTTTAAACGGAGTTCCATCAAATCTGTAAAACGAGTGGAACCAAGACAACTTAGAATAATACTTTCCAGCAAATGTATGAATCAACAGAAAAATCAGGTATCAAACACATACAGAGGAAAGGGAAAACTTACATGCTATAGTTTTCAATAATATCAAGACTGCTCTCTGCAGTATTGGTGTTAATTTCCGCGAATGCTGATAAAGGAATAGAGTCTGTAGTGAATGGAAGTTCGGATGAGATTTCTCCAGTTGGAATCGTACCTACTGACTTTTCGTGTTGGTTCGATAGATCTTTTGCAACTGTATTCACTTCGTTATCTGGTCTAAATCCAGTTTTATCAGGAGAGCTCAGTTTCATCTCAACATCATTATGATAAGCCAAACTTCTACGAGTTTCTTGGTCCTGATGCAGAGGAAAGCAACAGATTTAGATATTAAAGCCTTTAAGGTTAAATTATTGGATAAGTAGCACCAGGGATCAAACTATGAGCCTTGACAAAAACAGTCAAATAACTAGATGCAATGTGCTTGAACATTCCAACAAGAAGAGATTTCAATAAACTAGATTGATGTGTTAAGTAACGAGAAGTTCACTAGCAAACAATGTATATCAAACAGTGCACGTTAAAGTATGTAGAGTGAAAATACGGACTTACAATTTTGGCTGAAGTCACTACTCCTGACTCCAAGGTCTCCTTTGGGTCCTCTTTGGCTTCAGAAGAGGAGGCACCTTTATTGTCATCTCCATCATCAAGCATAACATCTAAGCGTGAAAAATCTTTAGCCAAGGAGGAAGCCTCAGCACTTTTAACCATTTTTCCTTTTCTCCTATCAAGCACAGGTGACAGAAAGTCCCTATGCCGCTTCTTTAAGATGGCTGGTGCACCACTGAAACTTTTGGCAGCATCTTTAAGCATGACGTCAGGGGTCTTATCATGACACGGTGAATCCCATAACCTTAACGGAGTTGTACAACTCATCGAAGAAATCATCAACTGGCGGATACCAAAGGGACTGTACTCTTGCCGTAAATCACTACTTGATGGTGCAAGATCACAGCTGAAGAAAGGAATATCTGCACTTGGAAAACGTGGAGGTTCATAGCAAAGAGTTCCTTTGTCTTTTTCAGTTGGCTTATCGTCAATAGGAAAATGAATCTTCTTCACTCTAGCAGGAGAAGAAAAATTATTCAGAGGCACTAGCTTCAAAGAATCCTTGGGAATATATGATAGATCCTGCTGTCCTGGGATACCATCATTATCATCAATGCCATGGGAAGTTACAAGTCCATCAGCGTCGATGAAACCATCATTTGTATCAGTTTTACGTTCTAATGCAGTAGAACCAAGAAGGTGACAACCTTGAACAGTATCATTAGAATCATTGCGGAGTAGAAGTGAGTCCTTCATATCAGAATATAACAAAGGAACACTACTATGACCCGCCCGTCCCTCAGAATTTGAAGGATGCCAGGACAAAGCTGGAATGTTTCCAATTTCATTAGCATGAGATCCGTTGGCTTTTTGAGGCTCAACCATGTTCTGACCTTGCTCACCATAAGATGTATCGCTATCTTTCATGTTATTTGGGAAAAGAACCATACAGCACTCCTCGTCCGTGATCAAAGTTTGAGGTTGTGGGTGAATATCTGTGTCCGAGTTTGGCGACGAAGGTTGATCACTTAATCTGACTGAATTTTGAAGATCTTGGCATGCTTCATTTCTTCCTTCTCCGGCCAGGTTATGGGTCAATAAATGAGGACAGTCACCCTGCAAGTGGTCCTCTGTAGCTGTGGTAGTGCTAACCTCAGTTTGGTTCTGATACTTCTTTGAGGATTCTGCATGAGATGGAGAGTTTGAGATTTGCTGTTCTTTTCCTGAAGGCAATTCAGGAATGTAGAATTCTTCATCTGCAGGTTTAACCTCATCTAGTAAATCATTGGTCGTCTGTGAACAACTGAAAACAGTTGAAGCTTGGCTGCACTCTGATTCTTCTGCATCAGCCCCTGGCGTGAATTTACCTTCATCTCCACTGCTGGGCGTCCACGAGGAAGATGAAGCGATGGATCTGTTCTGAGGGGGAATGAGTGGCGAGCTTTGACACTGATCTAAAAGTCCTGATGCGTAGTAGGAATCCAACTTCTTCTTAACTGAGCTGTTCCAGTGATTTTTTATTGAGTTGTCTGACCTATGGAAGCATAAAAGCAAATAAGAAAATAATCAGAGAAAGAAGGCTAGACCATAATCATCACCAGAATAAGCATAACAGACCACTGAATTTTTAGGACACAGGTTACAAAAATTCTATAATATTTACCTTCCTGGCAAAAATTTCATTAGATCTGCCCATTTATTCCCATAGATTTGATGTGCACGGATAAGAGTCAGTTCCTCTTCCTGGGTCCATGCATTTTTATTAATGGCAGGGTTAAGATGGTTATGCCACCTACATCAATCACAATATTGTTCATGTGTATCCAAGCAAAACTTAAAAAGTGAAGTACTAAACGTCATTTCATTGGCACAAGAAGTAGAGATTATGCTCATACCTTTCCCTACATTGCTTTCCTATGCGCCCAGGTAAGTGCTGACAAATAGTAGACCATTTCGTTGGCCCATATTTTTCTACCAGAGCAATTATTGTGTTATCCTCCTTTGAAAATATGGAATAAGATAAGATGTCATGAAACAAGTTACATAGATTAAACATGTACGACAATGGAAACGATCACTCAAGCTTGAACAAAGTTGAGTAAAGCATATAACGCAATTCAACATAGTTAGAAAATCACCTCTTTTGACCAGGGTCCTTTCACAAGCTCTGGGTTCAAGACCTTTTGCCATCTATGAAGACACTGGACATCAGTGCGATCCTTAAAACACTCAGCTGAAAAGGTGGAACAAATAAAATCACACATTGCTTTCACCATTCATTCAAGGCTACAAATAAACGAGACAGCTAACATAGAGTATTGTTAATTTTTTATGATCTTTAAAACGTTGGAAACTAAACTAGGACAAGAAGAGAATACGCTACTTGACTTACCAATCTTCTTCCAATTCTTTCCTTGAAAACGCTCAACAGCCTTGCACAAGACTTGGTCCTGTTCCAGGAAAACAGAAAATTTCAGACAGACAAATCTTCAGTAGACACCAAGGATAGCTAATGAAACCACAAACTGCACATCTCTGATTGAGAACTTAAATGATTCACACAACAGTTGAAGCACGCAAGAAGCAAAGAAAAGAAAGACAAAAGGAACACACCTCTTCGGGAGTCCATTGTCCTTTGGTGGATCGTCTTGCAGGGCCACATGTCCTCCTATGAAAATGAAAGTGTTTAACACATGACAAAAGAGGTTGCAACAATTATCCTGAGGACGTCTTGTTCGATGCTACTAGTAAAACCTCAGAAGAAAAGAAGTGAGAAGCATACCCGTGACTCCCTTTCTGAGTACCTTGCAAACCATCTTGTGGAAGATTGGTGGGGGCTTTCATCTTAGCAAGATAAGCAATGTCACATTATCCCAAAGTCGGTGCCTTTCGGATCGTAATAAGCCTTCCACAACAAAAAAATTAAAACTTTAAACTTACAACGTAACTCGGAATAACAAATTAGCATACAGTAGTCAGCAAAAGAGTTTTAACATTCCCAGAAACTAAAAAAGAAAAAAGCTTCCAATCGAAATGCAAGTGTGGTTTTGAGAGAAGCTTGAAAAATAGATTTTTGATCCTTTTGGTTCAAAAAATCAAATCAAAATAAGACCTTAAGAAGAAGAAGAAGACAGTGGTCGTATGGATCAATCGAGAATAAGGGGGAGCGTATGTAAGGCTCAGAGAAGCAGATCCACTAAATCCAGAAAGTAATCAAGACGAGAGAGAGAGAGAGAGAGGTATTCAAACATGGAGAGGCGGAAATGGAAGTGAGATCAAACGAAAGGGAAAAGATGATCTCAGCCGTTCAACGTCTCCCATTAAAGTTCCTTTCCTACGCCTATATTATTTTATACGTTTTCTTAATTTTCTGTTCTTTTCTTTCGAGATTCTTCATCGTTTTTCCCTTTTTTTATTTAATTAACGCTACTAACAAACAGCTAACAACATTCAAATAAGCATTAGGCATTCATTAGTATATATACTTTTCCGATTCAAAGAGCAATTAAAATGGAACTTGTTTTCTAATTTAGATCTTAGGTGGACAAAGTCAAATACATGAAATAAATCAAAATAAGTTTACCTAATTAAAACATTTTAAGTAATCAGTGAGTTAATTACTTGGACTATTAGAATACTTTCTGTAATTAACACAAGTTTTAGATCCTCACTTGCTTAATAATTTTTGAAAAACTTTCCAAAACATGATTAAGGTCAACCTATAATAGGAAAGAGAGATGCTCATAATAAACAAAGAATAAGCAGCAAATTAATAGAGCTAAACTTCTTTCCAAAAATATTAAAAAAACGAAACCAGATATGATATTTATCCAAAATTTGCCGAAAAAATAGCAACTACTACAAAATTTGCTAGCTGATTTTTCTAGTCATAGCATATCATCACCAAACAAGTCACAAGTAGATAATAAAGGTTTCGACTGCGAGGTTGTAATAAAGATCGCAACCACAAAATATATTAAAAGCAGAAACAAGTCAAGTCACTAGCTAGTAGCTACAAATAGAGACTAGAAAGAGTGTCGTCAACCATCATGCTTCCACCTTCTGAGCTTTGTTCCAGCGACCACCCGGTGAATCAGATCCCCTCTTTCTCCCGAACCTCCCTCTTCCTCCTCCTCGTTTTCCTCCCCTGCACACACACACACACAACCCAATTTTCTCAGTCCGATACCGAACCACACTTCATGTTGAAACCCAATGACCACCAACTTTTTATTAAAAAAAAAACAGCAAGACGAATAAGCGGTAAAATACAATTTCAGCATTAAAAAAGTACATAATATGTGGTTTATGTTCGTAATTTTGTTGTTTTATATAGTTTACAGTTAGCAACTAGTCGCCATAAAACCAAACATAACATATTCAAATACCAAAACATGTACCCACCTTCCTCCACGGCCACCCTTGTCTTTGCTGCGAAGGAGACCCCAGTACTCCTTTTCAGCTTCGCCTGCCACCAAAAAATATACACATTTTAACTGAAGTCGGACAAGTATAGTTAAAGATAAGATGGAAGTTTAAAAATGTGTTTTATTACCGGTGAGAGGTTCTAGGACAGCGATGAAATTCTTCACGGATAGTCCACCTTCTTTAGCCAATACTGCTGCTGCACGGGCTTTCTGGGATGCTTCTGGTTCATCAAACCTAAGGTAACCCGTCTCTGCTCCCATTTTGAAATCCACAAACTTCACAGTGACAAAACAAACAATTTGAGTAATAAAAACCAAAATGCTAAAAAGAACAAAAGATTTATTAGCAATGATAATTCAAATAGGATGTTTATGTACCTTGACATCACCGAATTTTCCAAACACGGCCTTAAGATCTTCACGCAACACAACTTCTTTATTATCTTTATGGGTAGCTAGAGCACCCTTTTCTTCTCTCTCTCCATTCTTAGTTGGAGAGTCAGGAGACTTCTCTTCATCTTCACCCTCTGTTCCTTGGCCCTGAACCTGATCAGTGTTTTCTGTATCCGCAGGCTTTGATTCATTTTCATCCATTGTCTTAGCAGTTGGCTCTTCAGAACTCTTCTCTTCTGTGGTACCTTCTTCATCTGAGCGCTTTAGAGTGAATGAAATGATCAAACCCTTGGGATAGCTACAATATTTTAAAAAAAAAAACAGTCATAGTAAGTTCAAGATCATTAATAGCAACAAAAGACAAGAAAGTTTATAGCAGTACTGAAATTCTTACTTTGCCTCATAATCAGAACCGCTCTTATGATCAGAGCCGTTCTTCTGATTTGCAGAACCCTTTTGAGGACGGTAGTCAGCAAACTTCTCTTCATCTTTCTCCCTTTCATCATCAAACTCTTTCCTGAAAGAAAATATTATCTTGTAAGTAACGCATCCAAACAGAATGAAATGAGAAAGCGTGGATTACTTTGGTTTCATGTCCAAGTCAAGACCAGCAAAGACCAACTTTTGCTTGATAACATTCTGGGCATCCTCTTCTGTAGGGAACTCTACCAAGGCAACGCCACAAAACACTCTCGTCTCTGCAACATGGCGAGGCAACCTCAAACTATTAACCTGAAAATAACACACATACATATATATACAACCAGTTAAAAAAAATCTCACTATTAGTATTTTTCTCCAAATTTTTATAAATCAGTCGGATAATGAATTTACCTTTCCATACTGGCTGAAAAAGGCTTCCACATCATCCCTTTTAACATCAAACGAGAATGGTGAAGCAGCAACGGTCCTAGCATTAAGTTGTTCAATCAAATCTTCTAGCTTCAACATCTCTGTACTCCTACCAACCTTTTGCCCTGTGTAACCAATGGTGGATTAATACAATGTTCAAAGATACTTCTCCAAACTGGGCATAATCATGTTAACAAGGGCTATATAAAAGACAGGTCTGAACGTAGACACTTCTAAATATGAAACTCTTAACACAAAGATGTCACCACCTCGTTTGAATCAGTAGCTATCATAAACTTAACCAATCGAAATTTGATTACATCATGCGTTTATGAGGTCAATAAACTGTTCAAGACATATTTCTCCAAAGTGGGCATAGTCATGTTAACAAGCCTTGTGAGTTCGGAATACAAGAGACATGTATGTCTCAACTAACACTTCCCCTATATATGAAACTCCTAACACACAGGTTTCACCACCTAGTTTGAATCAGTAGATGCACTTATATGATTAAGAAAAAAAAAGAGGAAACTTTTACCATCTTCAGAAACCTTGAGAGCCTTAGAGGTACGAAGAGTATCAGCAACAGCTTTGATGGTATCTTCAGGAATCTCATCTCCTTTGGAATCACCCAACTTCAAGTATCCTCTCATCTTACTGAATGAACATATCAACGCCAAACTAACCACTGTTCTCAAAATCCAAACATTACAAGAATCAAATCATCACTTAGCATAAAATCACAATAAAGCGATTGAACTGTTTGAAAGTTAGAAACTTTACATCCATCTTCACTCTGTGTAACTGTCTTCTTCAAGAAATCATCAATGGGAAGGTTACTATCACTGAAGTAGAACTCCACCTAAAGAATCGAATATCGATGTTAAAAAAAAAACTGATTGAAGCCACAGAGAAATAGAAGAGGAGAGGTTTGAACCTGACGGAGAACAGTTTTGGCAGTTTCTTCTGTGAGACAAGGGATCGACATTGTTGTTAACTGGTTCGAGAGGCAGAGGAGAAGAAAGAAGGAGAGAGAGAGAGAGAGAGAGAGAGAGAGAGAGAGAGAGTACTAGGTTTAGTCCGCGACAGCTTCGGTAGTCAAATTACAATTTTATATTTTTACTTTAGTTTCTGCTTTTGATCCTTTATTTTCAACTATAAACCCGGGCATTTTACCCGGACCCGAAGATCCGATCTGAAACCAACCCAAAAAAACCAGATTTGGGTAGGAACCGACCTGATCAAATTACCCTATCGGATCTTGTTGCAGGGGATCCACAGGTCTTAGACCCGACCCGATCCAAACCTGATGGGTATCCAAATTAATAATGTAAATTAAATAAAATGCATCAAGGAGTAATCGAAGATGGGTTATTTGCCTAGAGAACATGGGAGACAATGAATTGTTGTTGTATCTCGCATAGTTTAGTATATATACACATTTTAATATAATGAAAACACAAATTTTGAATAAAATTTTGAATATTTTCGGATATATAAATATTTTCAGATATTTTTTTGTAGTTTTAGATCTTTTTTAGATCGAACCCGAACCTAACCCGATCCGAAACCGAACCAAATTCGAACCGATAAATTCTAATTACCCGAATTGATCTAACTATCTAAGATCCGACCCGACCCGGACCCGGCACGATCCGAACCGACCCGTAACTGAGAATTTAAAATTATCCTATCGGGTCCTAAACATTTAGATCCGAAAGATCCGGACCCAAAAGGACCCGATCCGAACCCGACCCAGCGACCCGAATGCCCAAACCTATTTTCAACTTTACATTCGTGATACCTAGAAGTTTACTATCTATCTGATTTACTCCCACTATGCTTTACAATTACAAAATTTACCTACAGAATCATAACGCAGTCAGTATAGAACGCCCCAGAGACGAGGAAAGGCCAACATCATAGCTAGGAAATTTTGCTTCCTTGGGTTTATCGGTCTTACAATGAGACAGAAACGTGTCTCTTCCTTTGCTTCAATGTAGTTCATGTCAATAATTACATATTTCTTACCTACTTTTTGTTGTATATTTTAAATCTCATATTCATTATAGAATATGTGTTGATATTACAAGAAAAAATAATTTATATCGTCTAAATATATTATGCATAATGTATTTGGCTTATGTTAAGTTAAAAATAATTACAAGAAAATTATAACTCTAAATAATATACGAAAGACACTCAAGAATAACAAAATTCCTAATTAGTTACATGGCAAATTAATGCATTTACTATATAAAACATAAAAAAAAAAAAAAATTGACAGCAAGATATTTACAGACTCATACATAAAAAAAATTAAGTTCTAAGATTCTACTGAACTAAAAATAATAACTTACAAGCATGAAAAACCTCATATGCCAAGTTCTTATTTAATACCTATTGGATTCATCTAACAATATATATATATATATATATATATATATATTTAAAAATATATATAATTTATGAAATTAAATTTGTAATATTAATGAACATATTTTGACTAAGACTAAGGAAATATTCAATCATAATAATAATCTAAATCAATAACAAATAACAAACAATATCTTGACAAGATATTTTCTATATAAAAAAAATAACATTTGACACCAATGGTAAAGATATTATAAGGTAAGGAATTTATTTTTATATTATTTTGACTACAAACAGAGAAATTAAGCTCAAGGATATTTTGATAAAAAATTTCCTTTTATGCAAATTTATGTTATTATATATATAACAACATAAATAAAAATAAAAAACTAAACAAAAATTAAGAAAAGTTCATACAAAATGGTTTCTCCAAAAACATATTGATCGCATTTGTTTTCACCATTTTCTTGTAGTATCCAATGTTCATTGCTACCCATGTATTTAATTTCACTTGTTTACTTAAATTTATACTCCTTTATTTATCTAATTATAATTTGTAACATTCCAATGATTCTGATTTTATATATACTTTGACGTAAAACAAGACTACAAAAAATGCTACCTTCCGTGTAAACAAACATCCGAAGGATGTGAGAGGTTTTGTGCAGCTAGAACATTCAGTTGGTTGGCGAATGTATTTCTGATTTATGTTGTTGTAGGTCAAAAAGGCCAAATTAACATTATTAAAGATTACACATTTTGTACTAGTGTCAAGAGTGCTAATAAAGATCCAAAACAATTAGCAAACTGAAGTTACTTTGATAAAGAAATCATCTTTCCTTAAAAGAAATAAAAAATATTAATTCAACATATAAGATATTTAAATGTAAATTATCAAAATTACTAGTGAAACAAGTCCACATGTACTAATGGTGAATTCAATAATTTTTTGGATAACTAGAATATATATATATTTTTTTATTTTGATATTTTTTGGCGCATAACCTTTGATTCTCTTCTTAATCGAATAAACACAATTGGCTTTGATATGTTATATTTGTAAAGTATAACATTTTGCGAGTATGGTTTTGATAGCAATCTTGTAGTTGAAACACCATTAATTCGTCCTCGAAGAAACAATATATATTGTCTTTGTACTTTACATCAAAATATTAAATGGATTAGACAAAACATATAGTCAGGATATTTATTGTTAAAAATAGGTTTTTACTAAACCCATAATTATTTAGATGCAACTAAAATATTTTTTTTGTACTAATACATCTACCCGTGTATCATTTTTCACTCAAATATAATATCAAAAACTGAATGATTTATTTGATAATATAAATGTAGTTCATGTCAATAATTCCATATTTCTTACCTACTTTTTGTTGTATATTTTAAATCTCATATTCATTATTGAATATGTATTGATATTAGAAGGGCAAATAATAGTAAAATATATGTTGATATTACAAGAGAAAATGATTTACATCGTCTAAATATATTATGCATGATGTATTTGGCTTATGTTAAGCTGAAAATAGTTATAAGAAAATTAAAACTCTAAATAAAATACGAAAGACACTCAAGAATAACAAAATTCCTAATTAGTTATATTGCAAATTAATACATTTATTATAAAACATAAAAAAAATTAAGTTCTAAGAGTTTAGTGAAATAAAAATATTAACTTACAAGCATGAAAACCTCATATGCCAAGTTCTTATTTAATACCTATTGGATTCATCTAATAATATATATATTTAAAAATATATATAATTTATGAAATTAAATTTGTAATATTTATTAACATATTTTGACTAAGACTAAGGCAATATTCAATCATAATAATAATCTAAATCAACAACAAATAACAAACAATATCTTGACAAGATATTTTCTATATAAAAAAGAATAACATTTCACACCAATGGTAAAGATATTATAAGGTAAGGAATTAATTTTTATATTATTTTGACTACAATCCAAGAAATTAAGCTCAAGGATATTTTGATAAAATTTTCCTTTTATGCAAATTTGTGTTATTATATATACAACATCATAAATCAAAATAAAACACTAAACAAAAAATAAGAAAAGTTCATACAAAATGGGTTTCTCCAAAAACATATTGATCGCATTTGTTTTCACCATTTTCTTCGTAGTATCTAATGTTCATTGCTACCCAGGTATTTAATTTCACTTGTTTACTTAAATTTATACTTTTTTATTTATCTAACTATAATTTTTAACATTCCAATGATTCTGATTTTATATAGACTTTGAAGTAAAACAAGACTACAAAAAATGCTACCTTCCGTGTAAACAAATATCCGAAGGATGTGAAAGTTTTTGTGCAGCTAAGAACATTCAGTTGGTTGGCGAATGTATTTCTGATTTATGTTGTTGTAGGTCAAAAAGGCCAAATTAACATTATTAAAGATTATACATTTTGTACTAGTGTCAAGAGTGCTAATAAAGATCCAAAACAATTAGCAAACTGAAGTTACTTTGATAAAGAAATCATCTTTCCTTAAAAGAAATAAAAAATATTAATTCAACGTATAAGATATTTAAATGTAAAATATCAAAATTACTAGTAAAACAAGTCCACATATACTAATGGTGAATTTAAATTTTTTTTGGATAACTAGAATATATATATTTTTTTTGATATTTTTTGGCGCATAACCTTTGATTCTCTTCTTAATCGAATAAACACAATTGGCTTTGATATGTTATATTTGTAAAATATAACAATTTGCGAGTATGGTTTTGATAGTAATCTTGTAGTTGAAACACCATTAATTCGTCCTCGAAGAAACTATATATATTGTCTTTGTACTTTACATCAAAATATTAAATGGAATAGACAAAACATACAGTCAGAATATTTATTGTTAAAAATAGGTTTTTACTGAACCCATAATTATTTAGATACAACTAAAATATATTTTTTGTACTAATACATCTACCCGTATATCATTTTTCACTGAAATATAATATCAAAAACTGAATGATTTATTTGATTATATAAATGTAGTTCATGTCAATAATTCCATAGTTCTTACCTACTTTTTGTTGTATATTTTAAATCTCATATTCATTATTGAATATGTGTTGATATTAGAAGAGCAAATAATAATAAAATATATGTTGATATTACAAGAGAAAATGATTTATATCGTCTAAATATATTAAGCATGATGTATTTGGCTTATGTTAAGCTGAAAATAATTATAAGAAAATTAAAACTCTAAATAAAATATGAAAGACACTCAAGAATAACAAAATTCCTAATTAGTTATATTGCAAATTAATACATTTATTATAAAACATAAAAAATTAAGTTCTAAGATTCTAGTGAAATAAAAATATTAACTTACAAGCATGAAAAACCTCATATGCCAAGTTCTTATTTAATACCTATTGGATTCATCTAATAATATATATATATATATATATATATATATATATATATATATATTTAAAAATAGATATAATCTATGAAATTAAATTTGTAATATTTTTAACATATTTTGACTAAGACTAAGGAAATATTCAATCATAATAATAATCTAAATCAATAACAAATAACAAACAATATCTTGACAAGATATTTTCTATATAAAAAAGAATAACATTTCACACCAATGGTAAAGATATTATAAGGTAAGGAATTAATTTTTATATTATTTTGACTACAATCCAAGAAATTAAGCTCAAGGATATTTCGATAAAATTTTCCTTGTATGCAAATTTGTGTTATTATATATACAACAACATAAATCAAAATAAAACACTAAACAAAAATTAAGAAAAGTTCATACAAAATGGGTTTCTCCAAAAACATATTGATCGCATTTGTTTTCACCATTTTCTTCGTAGTATCTAATGTTCATTGCTACCCAGGTATTTAATTTCACTTGTTTACTTAAATTTATACTTCTTTATTTATTTAATTATAATTTTTAACATTCCAATGATTCTGATTTTATATAGACTTTGAAGTAAAACAAGACTACAAAAAATGCTACCTTTCGTGTAAACAAATATCCGAAGGATGTGAAAGTTTTTGTGCAGCTAAGAACATTCAGTTGGTTGGCGAATGTATTTCTGATTTATGTTGTTGTAGGTCAAAAAGGCCAAATTAACATTATTAAAGATTATACATATTGTACTAGTGTCAAGAGTGCTAATAAAGATCCAAAACAATTAGCAAACTGAAGTTACTTTGATAAAGAAATAATCTTTCCTTAAAAGAAATAAAAAATATTAATTCAACATATAAGATATTTAAATGTAAAATATCAAAATTACTAGTAAAACAAGTCCACATATACTAATGGTGAATTTAAAATATTTTTGGATAACTAGAATATATATATATTTTTTTTTTGATATTTTTTAGCGCATAACCTTTGATTCTCTTTTTAATCGAATAAACACAATTGGCTTTGATATGTTATATTTGTAAAATATAACAATTTGCGAGTATGGTTTTGATAGTAATCTTGTAGTTGAAACACCATTAATTCGTCCTCGAAGAAACTATATATATTGTCTTTGTACTTTACATCAAAATATTAAATGGAATAGACAAAACATACAGTCAGAATATTTATTGTTAAAAATAGGTTTTTACTAAACCCATAATTATTTAGATGCAACTAAAATATATTTTTTGTACTAATACATCTACCCGTATATCATTTTTCACTGAAATATAATATCAAAAACTGAATGATTTATTTGATTATATAAATGTAGTTCATGTCAATAATTCCATATTTCTTACCTACTTTTTGTTGTATATTTTAAATCTCATATTCCTTATTGAATATGTGTTGATATTAGAAGAGCAAATAATAATAAAATATATGTTGATATTACAAGAGAAAATGATTTATATCGTCTAAATATATTATGCATGATGTATTTGGCTTATGTTAAGCTGAAAATAATTATAAGAAAATTAAAACTCTAAATAAAATACGAAAGACACTCAAGAATAACAAAATTCCTTATTAGTTATATTGCAAATTAATACATGTATTATAAAACATAAAAAAAAATTAAGTTCTAAGATTCTATGAAATAAAAATAATAACTTACATGCATGAAAAACCTCATATGCCAAGTTCTTATTTAATACCTATTGGATTCATCTAATAATATATATATATATACATATATATATATATATTTAAAAATATATATACTTTATAAAATTAAATTTGTAATATTTATTAACATATTTTGACTAAGACTAAGGAAATATTCAATCATAATAATAATCTAAATCAATAACAAATAACAAACAATATCTTGACAAGATATTTTCTATATAAAAAAGAATAACATTTCACACCAATGGTAAAGATATTATAAGGTAAGGAATTAATTTTTATATTATTTTGACTACAATCCAAGAAATTAAGCTCAAGATATTTTGATAAAATTTTCCTTTTATGCAAATTTATGTTATTATATATACAACAACATAAATCAAAATAAAACACTAAACAAAAATTAAGAAAAGTTCATACAAAATGGGTTTCTCCAAACACATATTGATCGCATTTGTTTTCACCATTTTCTTCGTAGTATCTAATGTTCATTGCTACCCAGGTATTTAATTTCACATGTTTACTTCAATTTATACACCTTTATTTATCTAGTTATAATTTTTAACATTCCAATGATTCTGATTTTATATAGACTTTGAAGTAAAACAAGACTACAAAAAATGCTACCTTCCGTGTAAACAAATATCCGAAGGATGTGAAAGGTTTTGTGCAGCTAAGAACATTCAGTTGGTTGGCGAATGTATTTCTGATTTATGTTGTTGTAGGTCAAAAAGGCCAAATTAACATTATTAAAGATTATACATATTGTACTAGTGTCAAGAGTGCTAATAAAGATCCAAAACAATTAGCAAACTGAAGTTACTTTGATAAAAAAAATCATCTTTCCTTTAAAGAAATAAAAAATATTAATTCAAAATATAAGATATTTAAATGTAAAATATCAAAATTACTAGTAAAACAAGTCCACATATACTAATGGTGAATTTAAATTTTTTTTGGATAACTAGAATATATATATTTTTTTTGATATTTTTTGGCGCATAACCTTTGATTCTCTTCTTAATCGAATAAACACAATTGGCTTTGATATGTTATATTTGTAAAATATAACAATTTGCGAGTATGGTTTTGATAGTAATCTTGTAGTTGAAACACCATTAATTCGTCCTCGAAGAAACTATATATATTGTCTTTGTACTTTACATCAAAATATTAAATGGAATAGACAAAACATACAGTCAGAATATTTATTGTTAAAAATAGGTTTTTACTGAACCCATAATTATTTAGATGCAACTAAAATATATTTTTTGTACTAATACATCTACCCGTATATCATTTTTCACTGAAATATAATATCAAAAACTGAATGATTTATTTGATTATATAAATGTAGTTCATGTCAATAATTCCATAGTTCTTACCTACTTTTTGTTGTATATTTTAAATCTCATATTCATTATTGAATATGTGTTGATATTAGAAGAGCAAATAATAATAAAATATATGTTGATATTACAAGAGAAAATGATTTATATCGTCTAAATATATTAAGCATGATGTATTTGGCTTATGTTAAGCTGAAAATAATTATAAGAAAATTAAAACTCTAAATAAAATATGAAAGACACTCAAGAATAACAAAATTCCTAATTAGTTATATTGCAAATTAATACATTTATTATAAAACATAAAAAATTAAGTTCTAAGATTCTAGTGAAATAAAAATATTAACTTACAAGCATGAAAAACCTCATATGCCAAGTTCTTATTTAATACCTATTGGATTCATCTAATAATATATATATATATATATATATATATATATATATATATATTTAAAAATATATATAATTATATGAAATTAAATTTGTAATATTTTTAACATATTTTGACTAAGACTAAGGAAATATTCAATCATAATAATAATCTAAATCAATAACAAATAACAAACAATATCTTGACAAGATATTTTCTATATAAAAAAGAATAACATTTCACACCAATGGTAAAGATATTATAAGGTAAGGAATTAATTTTTATATTATTTTGACTTCAATCCAAGAAATTAAGCTCAAGGATATTTTGATAAAATTTTCCTTTTATGCAAATTTGTGTTATTATATATACAACAACATAAATAAAAATAAAACACTAAAGAAAAATTAAGAATAGTTCATACAAAATGGGTTTCTCAAAAAACATATTGATCGCATTTGTTTTCACCATTTTCTTCGTAGTATCTAATGTTCATTGCTACCCAGGTATTTAATTTCACATGTTTACTTAAATTTATACACCTTTATTTATCTAGTTATAATTTTTAACATTCCAATGATTCTGATTTTATATAGACTTTGAAGTAAAACAAGACTACAAAAAATGCTACCTTCCGTGTAAACAAATATCCGAAGGATGTGAAAGTTTTTGTGCAGCTAAGAACATTCAGTTGGTTGGCGAATGTATTTCTGATTTATGTTGTTGTAGGTCAAAAAGGCCAAATTAACATTATTAAAGATTATACATATTGTACTAGTGTCAAGAGTGCTAATAAAGATCCAAAACAATTAGCAAACTGAAGTTACTTTGATAAAGAAATAATCTTTCCTTAAAAGAAATAAAAAATATTAATTCAACATATAAGATATTTAAATGTAAAATATCAAAATTACTAGTGAAACAAGTCCACATATACTAATGGTGAATTCAAAATTATTTTGGATAACTAGAATATATTTTTTTTTTTTTGATATTTTTTGGCGCATAACCTTTGATTCTCTTCTTAATCGAATAAACACAACTGGCTTTGATATGTTATATTTCCAAAGTATAACAATTTGCGAGTATGGTTTTGATAGCAATCTTGTAGTTGAAACACCATTAATTCGTCCTCGAAGAAACTATATATATTGTCTTTGTACTTTACATCAAAATATTAAATGGAATAGACAAAACATACAGTCAGAATATTTATTGTTAAAAATAGTTTTTTACTGAACCCATAATTATTTAGATGCAACCAAAATATATTTTTTGTACTAATACATCTACCCGTATATCATTTTTCACTGAAATATAATATCAAAAACTAAATGATTTATTTGATTATATAAATGTAGTTCATGTCAATAATTCCATATTTCTTACCTTGTTGTTGTATATTTTAAATCTCATATTCATTATTGAATATGTGTTGATATTAGAAGAGCAAATAATGATAAAATATATGTTGATATTACAAGAGAAAATGATTTATATCGTCTAAATATATTATGCATGATGTATTTGGCTTATGTTAAGCTGAAAATAATTATAAAAAAATTAAAACTCTAAATAAAATACGAAAGACACTCAAGAATAACAAAATTCCTAATTAGTTATATTGCAAACTAATACATGTATTATAAAACATAAAAAAAATTAAGTTCTAAGATCCTAGTGAAATAAAAATAATAACTTACATGCATGAAAAACCTCATATGCCAAGTTCTTATTTAATACCTATTGGATTCATCTAATAATATATATATATACATATATATATATATATATTAAAAAATATATATAATTTATGAAATTAAATTTGTAATATTTATTAACATATTTTGACTAAGACTAAGGAAATATTCAATCATAATAATAATCTAAATCAATAACAAATAACAAACAATATCTTGACAAGATATTTTCTTATAAAAAGAATAACATTTCACACCAATGGTAAAGATATTATAAGGTAAGGATTTATTTTTATATTATTTTGACTACAATCAAAGAAATTAAGCTCAAGGATATTTTGATAAAAAATTCCTTTATGCAAATTTATGTTATTATATATACAACAACATAAATCAAAATAAAACACTAAACAAAAATTAAGAAAAGTTCATACAAAATGGGTTTCTCCAAAAACATATTGATCGCATTTGTTTTCACCATTTTCTTCGTAGTATCTAATGTTCATTGCTACCCAGGTATTTAATTTCACTTGTTTACTTAAATTTATACTCCTTTATTTATCTAATTATAATTTTTAACATTCCAATGATTCTGATTTTATATAGACTTTGAAGTAAAACAAGACTACAAAAAATGCTACCTTCCGTGTAAACAAATATCCGAAGGATGTGAAAGGTTTTGTGCAGCTAAGAACATTCAGTTGGTTGGCGAATGTATTTCTGATTTATGTTGTTGTAGGTCAAAAAGGCCAAATTAACATTATTAAGGATTATACATATTGTACTAGTGTCAAGAGTGCTAATAAAGATCCAAAACAATTAGCAAACTGAAGTTACTTTGATAAAGAAATCATCTTTCCTTAAAAGAAATAAAAAAAATATTAATTCAACATATAAGATATTTAAATGTAAAATATCAAAATTACTAGTGAAACAAGTCCACATATACTAATGGTGAATTCAAAAATTTTTTGGATAACTAGAATATTTTATTTTATTTTATTTTGATATTTTTTGGCGCATAACCTTTGATTCTCTTTTTAATCGAATAAAGACAATTGGCTTTGATATGTTATATTTGTAAAGTATAACAATTTGCGAGTATGGTTTTGATAGTACTCTTGTAGTTGAAACACCATTAATTCGTCCTCGAAGAAACTATATATATTGTCTTTGTACTTTACATCAAAATATTAAATGGAATAGACAAAATATACAGTCAGAATATTTATTTTTAAAAATAGGTTTTTACTAAACCCATAATTATTTAGATGCAACTAAAATATATTTTTTGTACTAATACATCTACCCGTATATCATTTTTCACTGAAATATAATATCAAAAACTGAATGATTTATTTGATTATATAAATGTAGTTCATGTCAATAATTCCATATTTCTTACCTACTTTTTGTTGTATATTTTAAATCTCATATTCCTTATTGAATATGTGTTGATATTAGAAGAGCAAATAATGATAAAATATATGTTGATATTACAAGAGAAAATGATTTATATCGTCTAAATATATTATGCATGATGTATTTGGCTTATGTTAAGCTGAAAAGAATTATAAGAAAATTAAAACTCTAAATAAAATACGAAAGACACTCAAGAATAACAAAATTCCTAATTAGTTATATTGCAAATTAATACATGTATTATAAAACATAAAAAAAAAATTAAGTTCTAAGATTCTAGTGAAATAAAAATAATAACTTACATGCATGAAAAACCTCATATGCCAAGTTCTTATTTAATACCTATTGGATTCATCTAATAATATATATATATATATATATATATATATATATATATATATATATATATATATATATATATATATATATATATATATAAATAATATATATACTTTATAAAATTAAATTTGTAATATTTATTAACATATTTTGACTAAGACTAAGGAAATATTCAATAATAATAATAATCTAAATAAATAACAAATAACAAACAATATCTTGACAAGATATTTTCTATATAAAAAAGAATAACATTTCACACCAATGGTAAAGATATTATAAGGTAAGGAATTAATTTTTATATTATTTTGACTACAATCCAAGAAATTAAGCTCAAGAATATTTTGATAAAATTTTCCTTTTATGCAAATTTATGTTATTATATATACAACAACATAAATCAAAATAAAACACTAAATAAAAATTAAGAAAAGTTCATACAAAATGGGTTTCGCCAAAAACATATTGATCGCATTTGTTTTCACCATTTTCTTCGTAGTATCTAATGTTCATTGCTACCCAGGTATTTAATTTCACTTGTTTACTTAAATTTATACTCCTTTATTTATCTAATTATAATTTTTAACATTCCAATGATTCTGATTTTATATAGACTTTGAAGTAAAACAAGACTACAAAAAATGCTACCTTCCGTGTAAACAAATATCCGAAGGATGTGAAAGGTTTTGTGCAGCTAAGAACATTCAGTTGGTTGGCGAATGTATTTCTGATTTATGTTGTTGTAGGTCAAAAAGGCCAAATTAACATTATTAAGGATTATACATATTGTACTAGTGTCAAGAGTGCTAATAAAGATCCAAAACAATTAGCAAACTGAAGTTACTTTGATAAAGAAATCATCTTTCCTTAAAAGAAATAAAAAAATATTAATTCAACATATAAGATATTTAAATGTAAAATATCAAAATTACTAGTGAAACAAGTCCACATATACTAATGGTGAATTCAAAATTTTTTTGGATAACTAGAATATTTTATTTTATTTTATTTTGATATTTTTTGGCGCATAACCTTTGATTCTCTTTTTAATCGAATAAACACAATTGGCTTTGATATGTTATATTTGTAAAGTATAACAATTTGCGAGTATGGTTTTGATAGTAATCTTGTAGTTGAAACACCATTAATTCGTCCTCGAAGAAACTATATATATTGTCTTTGTACTTTACATCAAAATATTAAATGGAATAGACAAAATATACAGTCAGAATATTTATTTTAAAAATAGGTTTTTACTAAACCCATAATTATTTAGATGCAACTAAAATATATTTTTTGTACTAATACATCTACCCGTATATCATTTTTCACTGAAATATAATATCAAAAACTGAATGATTTATTTGATTATATAAATGTAGTTCATGTCAATAATTCCATATTTCTTACCTACTCTTTGTTCTATATTTTAAATCGCATATTCCTTATTGAATATGTGTTGATATTAGAAGAGCAAATAATAATAAAATATATGTTGATATTACAAGAGAAAATGATTTATATCGTCTAAATATATTATGCATGATGTATTTGGCTTATGTTAAGCTGAAAATAATTATAAGAAAATTAAAACTCTAAATAAAATACGAAAGACACTCAAGAATAACAAAATTCCTAATTAGTTATATTGCAAAATTAATACATGTATTATAAAACATAAAAAAAATTAAGTTCTAAGATTCTAGTGAAATAAAAATAATAACTTACATGCATGAAAAACCTCATATGCCAAGTTCTTATTTAATACCTATTGGATTCATCTAATAATATATATATATATACATATATATATATATATATATATATATATATATTTAAAAATATATATACTTTATAAATTAAATTTGTAATATTTATTAACATATTTTGACTAAGACTAAGGAAATATTCAATCATAATAATAATCTAAATCAATAACAAATAACAAACAATATCTTGACAAGATATTTTCTATATAAAAAAGAATAACATTTCACACCAATGGTAAAGATATTATAAGGTAAGGAATTAATTTTTATATTATCTTGACTACAATCCAAGAAATTAAGCTCAAGAATATTTTGATAAAATTTTCCTTTTATGCAAATTTATGTTATTATATATACAACAACATAAATCAAAATAAAACACTAAACAAAAATTAAGAAAAGTTCATACAAAATGGGTTTCTCCAAACACATATTGATCGCATTTGTTTTCACCATTTTCTTCGTAGTATCTAATGTTCATTGCTACCCAGGTATTTAATTTCACATGTTTACTTCAATTTATACACCTTTATTTATCTAGTTATAATTTTTAACATTCCAATGATTCTGATTTTATATAGACTTTGAAGTAAAACAAGACTACAAAAAATGCTACCTTCCGTGTAAACAAATATCCGAAGGATGTGAAAGGTTTTGTGCAGCTAAGAACATTCAGTTGGTTGGCGAATGTATTTCTGATTTATGTTGTTGTAGGTCAAAAAGGCCAAATTAACATTATTAAAGATTATACATATTGTACTAGTGTCAAGAGTGCTAATAAAGATCCAAAACAATTAGCAAACTGAAGTTACTTTGATAAAAAAAATCATCTTTCCTTTAAAGAAATAAAAAATATTAATTCAACATATAAGATATTTAAATGTAAAATATCAAAATTACTAGTAAAACAAGTCCACATATACTAATGGTGAATTTAAATTTTTTTTGGATAACTAGAATATATATATATATTTTTTTTGATATTTTTTGGCGCATAACCTTTGATTCTCTTCTTAATCGAATAAACACAATTGGCTTTGATATGTTATATTTGTAAAATATAACAATTTGCGAGTATGGTTTTGATAGTAATCTTGTAGTTGAAACACCATTAATTCGTCCTCGAAGAAACTATATATATTGTCTTTGTACTTTACATCAAAATATTAAATGGAATAGACAAAACATACAGTCAGAATATTTATTGTTAAAAATAGGTTTTTACTGAACCCATAATTATTTAGATGCAACTAAAATATATTTTTTGTACTAATACATCTACCCGTATATCATTTTTCACTGAAATATAATATCAAAAACTGAATGATTTATTTGATTATATAAATGTAGTTCATGTCAATAATTCCATAGTTCTTACCTACTTTTTGTTGTATATTTTAAATCTCATATTCATTATTGAATATGTGTTGATATTAGAAGAGCAAATAATAATAAAATATATGTTGATATTACAAGAGAAAATGATTTATATCGTCTAAATATATTATGCATGATGTATTTGGCTTATGTTAAGCTGAAAATAATTATAAAAAATTAAAACTCTAAATAAAATACGAAAGACACTCAAGAATAACAAAATTCCTAATTAGTTATATTGCAAATTAATACATTTATTATAAAACATAAAAAATTAAGTTCTAAGATTCTAGTGAAATAAAAATATTAACTTACAAGCATGAAAAACCTCATATGCCAAGTTCTTATTTAATACCTATTGGATTCATCTAATATATATATATATATATATATATATATATATATATAGAAATATATATATATATATACTTTATGAAATTAAATTTGTAATATTTATTAACATATTTTGACTAAGACTAAGGAAATATTCAATCATAATAATAATCTAAATCAATAACAAATAACAAACAATATCTTGACAAGATATTTTCTATATAAAAAAATAACATTTCACACCAATGGTAAAGATATTATAAGGTAAGGAATTAATTTTTATATTATTTTGAGTACAATCCAAGAAATTAAGCTCAAGGATATTTTGATAAAATTTTCCTTTTATGCAAATTTGTGTTATTATATATACAACAACATAAATCAAAATAAAACACTAAACATAAATTAAGAAAAGTTCATACAAAATGGGTTTCTCCAAAAACATATTGATCGCATTTGTTTTCACCATTTTCTTCGTAGTATCTAATGTTCATTGCTACCCAGGTATTTAATTTCACTTGTTTACTTAATTTATACGCCTTTATTTATCTAATTATAATTTTTAACATTCCAATGATTCTGATTTTATATAGACTTTGAAGTAAAACAAGACTACAAAAAATGCTACCTTCCGTGTAAACAAATATCCGAAGGATGTGAAAGTTTTTGTGCAGCTAAGAACATTCAGTTGGTTGGCGAATGTATTTCTGATTTATGTTGTTGTAGGTCAAAAAGGCCAAATTAACATTATTAAAGATTATACATATTGTACTAGTGTCAAGAGTGCTAATAAAGATCCAAAACAATTAGCAAATTGAAGTTACTTTGATAAAGAAATCATCTTTCCTTAAAAGAAATAAAAAATATTAATTCAACATATAAGATTTTTAAATGTAAAATGTCAAAATTACTAGGGAAACAAGTCCACATATACTAATGGTGAATTTAAAAAAAAATTTGGATAACTAGAATATTTTTTTTTATTTTGATATTTTTTGGCGCATAACCTTTGATTCTCTTCTTAATCGAATAAACACAATTGGCTTTGATATGTTATATTTCTAAAGTATAACAATTTGCGAGTATGGTTTTGATAGCAATCTTGTAGTTGAAACACCATTAATTCGTCCTCGAAGAAACTATATATATTGTCTTTGTACTTTACATCAAAATATTAAATGGAATAGACAAAACATACAGTCAGAATATTTATTGTTAAAAATAGGTTTTTACTGAACCCATAATTATTTAGATGCAACTAAAATATATTTTTTGTACTAATACATGTAGCCATGTATCATTTTTCATTGAAATATAATATCAAAAACTGAATGATTTATTTGATTATATAAATGTAGTTCATGTCAATAATTCCATATTTTTTACCTACTTTTTGTTGTATATTTTAAATCTCATATTCATTATTGAATATGTGTTGATATTAGAAGAGCAAATAATAATAAAATATATGTTGATATTACAAGAAAAAATGATTTATATCGTCTAAATATATTATGAATGATGTATTTGGCTTATGTTAAGCTGAAAATAATTATAAGAAAATTAAAACTCTAAATAAAATACGAAAGACACTCAAGAATAACAAAATTCCTAATTAGTTATATTGCAAATTAATACATGTATTATAAAACATAAAAAACATTAAGTTCTAAGATTCTAGTGAAATAAAAATAATAACTTACATGCATGAAAAACCTCATATGCCAAGTTCTTATTTAATACCTATAGGATTCATCTAATAATACATATACATATACATATACATATATATATATATATATATATATATATATATTTAAAAATATATATAATTTATGAAATTAAATTTGTAATATTTATTAACATATTTTGACTAAGACTAAGGAAATATTCAATCATAATAATAATCTAAATCAATAGCAAATAACAAACAATATCTTGACAAGATATTTTCTTTATAAAAAGAATAACATTTCACACCAATGGTAAAGATATTATAAGGTAAGGGATTTATTTTTATATTATTTTGACTACAATCAAAGAAATTAAGCTCAAGGATATTTTGATAAAAAATTCCTTTATGCAAATTTATGTTATTATATATACAACAACATAAATCAAAATAAAACACTAAACAAAAATTAAGAAAAGTTCATACAAAATGGGTTTCTCCAAAAACATATTGATCGCATTTGTTTTCACCATTTTCTTCGTAGTATCTAATGTTCATTGCTACCCAGGTATTTAATTTCACTTGTTTACTTTAATTTATACTCCTTTATTTATCTAATTATAATTTTTAACATTCCAATGATTCTGATTTTATATAGACTTTGAAGTAAAACAAGACTACAAAAAATGCTACCTTCCGTGTAAACAAATATCCGAAGGATGTGAAAGGTTTTGTGCAGCTAAGAACATTCAGTTGGTTGGCGAATGTATTTCTGATTTATGTTGTTGTAGGTCAAAAAGGCCAAATTAACATTATTAAAGATTATACATATTGTACTAGTGTCAAGAGTGCTAATAAAGATCCAAAACAATTAGCAAACTCAAGTTACTTTGATAAAGAAATCATCTTTCCTTAAAAGAAATAAAAAAAATATTAATTCAACATATAAGATATTTAAATGTAAAATATAAAAATTACTAGTGAAACAAGTCCACATATACTAATGGTGAATTCAAAATTTTTTTGGATAACTAGAATATTTTTTTTTATTTTGATATTTTTTGGCGCATAACCTTTGATTCTCTTTTTAATCGAATAAACACAATTGGCTTTGATATGTTATATTTGTAAAGTATAACAATTTGCGAGTATGGTTTTGATAGTAATCTTGTAGTTAAAACACCATTAATTCGTCCTCGAAGAAACTATATATATTGTCTTTGTACTTTACATCAAAATATTAAATGGAATGGACAAAAAATACAGTCAGAATATTTATTGTTAAAAATAGGTTTTTACTAAACCCATAATTATTTAGATGCAACTAAAATATATTTTTTGTACTAATACATGTAGCCATGTATCATTTTTCATTGAAATATAATATCAAAAACTGAATGATTTATTTGATTATATAAATGTAGTTCATGTCAATAATTCCATATTTTTTACCTACTTTTTGTTGTATATTTTAAATCTCATATTCATTATTGAATATGTGTTGATATTAGAAGAGCAAATAATAATAAAATATATGTTGATATTACAAGAAAAAATGATTTATATCGTCTAAATATATTATGAATGATGTATTTGGCTTATGTTAAGCTGAAAATAATTATAAGAAAAGTAAAACTCTAAATAAAATACGAAAGACACTCAAAAATAACAATATTCCTAATTAGTTATATTTCAAATTAATACATTTATTATAAAACATAAAAAAATTAAGTTCTAAGATTTTAGTGAAATAAAAATATTAACTTACAAGCATGAAAAACCTCATATGCCAAGTTCTTATTTAATACCTATTGGATTCATCTAATAATATATATATATATATATATTTAGAAATATATATATAATTTATGAAATTAAATTTGTAATATTTATTAACATATTTTGACTAAGACTAAGGAAATATTCAATCATAATAATAATCTAAATCAATAACAAATAACAAACAATATCTTGACTAGATATTTTCTATATAAAAAATAATAACATTTCACACCAATGGTAAAGATATTATAAGGTAAGGAATTAATTTTTATATTATTTTGACTACAATCCAAGAAATTAAGCTCAAGGATATTTTGATAAAATTTTCCTTTTATGCAAATTTGTGTTATTATATATACAACAACATAAATCAAAATAAAACACTAAACATAAATTAAGAAAAGTTCATACAAAATGGGTTTCTCCAAAAACATATTGATCGCATTTGTTTTCACCATTTTCTTCGTAGTATCTAATGTTCATTGCTACCCAGGTATTTAATTTCACTTGTTTACTTAAATTTATACGCCTTTATTTATCTAATTATAATTTTTAACATTCCAATGATTCTGATTTTATATAGACTTTGAAGTAAAACAAGACTACAAAAAATGCTAACTTCCGTGTAAACAAATATCCGAAGGATGTGAAAGTTTTTGTGCAGCTAAGAACATTCAGTTGGTTGGCGAATGTATTTCTGATTTATGTTGTTGTAGGTCAAAAAGGCCAAATTAACATTATTAAAGATTATACATATTGTACTAGTGTCAAGAGTGCTAATAAAGATCCAAAACAATTAGCAAATTGAAGTTACTTTGATAAAGAAATCATCTTTTCTTAAAAGAAATAAAAAATATTAATTCAACATATAAGATATTTAAATGTAAAATGTCAAAATTACTAGGGAAACAAGTCCACATATACTAATGGTGAATTTAAAAAAGTTTTGGATAACTAGAATATTTTTTTTTTTATTTTGATATTTTTTGGCGCATAACCTTTGATTCTCTTCTTAATCGAATAAACACAATTGGCTTTGATATGTTATATTTCTAAAGTATAACAATTTGCGAGTATGGTTTTGATAGCAATCTTGTAGTTGAAACACCATTAATTCGTCCTCGAAGAAACTATATATATTGTCTTTGTACTTTACATCAAAATATTAAATGGAATAGACAAAACATACAGTCAGAATATTTAATGTTAAAAATAGGTTTTTACTGAACCCATAATTATTTAGATGCAACTAAAATATATTTTTTGTACTAATATATCTACCCATATATCATTTTTCACTGAAATATAATATCAAAAACTGAATGATTTATTTGATTATATAAATGTAGTTCATGTCAATAATTCCACATTTCTTACCTACTTTTTGTTGTATATTTTAAATCTCATATTCATTATTGAATATGTGTTGATATTAGAAGAGCAAATAATAATAAAATATATGTTGATATTACAAGAGAAAATGATTTATATCGTCTAAATATATTATGCATGATGTATTTGGCTTATGTTAAGCTGAAAATAATTATAAGAAAATTAAAACTCTAAATAAAATACGAAAGACACTCAAGAATAACAAAATTCCTAATTAGTTATATTGCAAATTAATACATGTATTATAAAACATAAAAAACATTAAGTTCTAAGATTCTAGTGAAATAAAAATAATAACTTACATGCATGAAAAACCTCATATGCCAAGTTCTTATTTAATACCTATAGGATTCATCTAATAATACATATACATATACATATACATATATATATATATATATATATATATATATATTTAAAAATATATATAATTTATGAAATTAAATTTGTAATATTTATTAACATATTTTGACTAAGACTATGGAAATATTGAATCATAATAATAATCTAAATCAATAGCAAATAACAAACAATATATTGACAAGATATTTTCTTTATAAAAAGAATAACATTTCACACCAATGGTAAAGATATTATAAGGTAAGGGATTTATTTTTATATTATTTTGACTACAATCCAAGAAATTAAGCTAAAGGATATTTTGATAAAATTTTCCTTTTATGCAAATTTATGTTATTATATATACAACAACATAAATCAAAATAAAACACTAAACAAAAATTAAGAAAAGTTCATACAAAATGGGTTTCTCCAAAAACATATTGATCGCATTTGTTTTCACCATTTTCTTCGTAGTATCTAATGTTCATTGCTACCCAGGTATTTAATTTCACTTGTTTACTTAAATTTATACTCCTTTATTTATCTAATTATAATTTTTAACATTCCAATGATTCTGATTTTATATAGACTTTGAAGTAAAACAAGACTACAAAAAATGCTACCTTCCGTGTAAACAAATATCCGAAGGATGTGAAAGGTTCTGTGCAGCTAAGAACATTCAGTTGGTTGGCGAATGTATTTCTGATTTATGTTGCTGTAGGTCAAAAAGGCCAAATTAACATTATTAAAGATTATACATATTGTACTAGTGTCAAGAGTGCTAATAAAGATCCAAAACAATTAGCAAACTCAAGTTACTTTGATAAAGAAATCATCTTTCCTTAAAAGAAATAAAAAAAATATTAATTCAACATATAAGATATTTAAATGTAAAATATCAAAATTACTAGTGAAACAAGTCCACATATACTAATGGTGAATTCAAAATTTTTTTGGATAACTAGAATATTTTATTTTATTTTATTTTGATATTTTTTGGCGCATAACCTTTGATTCTCTTTTTAATCGAATAAACACAATTGGCTTTGATATGTTATATTTGTAAAGTATAACAATTTGCGAGTATGGTTTTGATAGTACTCTTGTAGTTGAAACACCATTAATTCGTCCTCGAAGAAACTATATATATTGTCTTTGTACTTTACATCAAAATATTAAATGGAATAGACAAAATATACAGTCAGAATATTTATTTTTAAAAATAGGTTTTTACTAAACCCATAATTATTTAGATGCAACTAAAATATATTTTTTGTACTAATACATCTACCCGTATATCATTTTTTACTGAAATATAATATCAAAAACTGAATGATTTATTTGATTATATAAATGTAGTTCATGTCAATAATTCCATATTTCTTACCTACTTTTTGTTGTATATTTTAAATCTCATATTCCTTATTGAATATGTGTTGATATTAGAAGAGCAAATAAAAATAAAATATATGTTGATATTACAAGAGAAAATAATTTATATCGTCTAAATATATTATGCATGATGTATTTGGCTTATGTTAAGCTGAAAATAATTATAAGAAAATTAAAACTTTAAATAAAATACGAAAGACACTCAAGAATAACAAAATTCCTAATTAGTTATATTGCAAATTAATACATTTATTATAAAACATAAAAAAAAAATTCTAAGATTTTAGTGAAATAAAAATAATAACTTACAAGCATGAAAACCTCATATGCCAAGTTCTTATTTAATACCTATTGGATTCATCTAATAATATATATATATATATTTAAAAATATATATACTTTATGAAATTAAATTTGTAATATTTATTAACATATTTTGACTAAGACTAAGGAAATATTCAATCATAATAATAATCTAAATCAATAACAAATAACAAACAATATCTTGACAAGATATTTTCTATATAAAAAAACAATAACATTTCACACCAATGGTAAAGATATTATAAGGTAAGGAATTAATTTTTATATTATTTTGACTACAATCCAAGAAATTAAGCTCAAGGATATTTTGATAAAATTTTCCGTTTATGCAAATTTATGTTATTATATATACAACAACATAAATCAAAATAAAACACTAAACAAAAATTAAGAAAAGTTCATACAAAATGGGTTTCTCCAAAAACATATTGATCGCATTTGTTTTCACCATTTTCTTCGTAGTATCTAATGTTCATTGCTACCCAGGTATTTAATTTCACATGTTTACTTAAATTTATACACCTTTATTTATCTAGTTATAATTTTTAACATTCCAATGATTCTGATTTTATATAGACTTTGAAGTAAAACAAGACTACAAAAAATGCTACCTTCCGTGTAAACAAATATCCGAAGGATGTGAAAGTTTTTGTGCAGCTAAGAACATTCAGTTGGTTGGCGAATGTATTTCTGATTTATGTTGTTGTAGGTCAAAAAGGCCAAATTAACATTATTAAAGATTATACATATTTTACTAGTGTCAAGAGTGCTAATAAAGATCCAAAACAATTAGCAAACTGAAGTTACTTTGATAAAGAAATCATCTTTCCTTAAAAGAAATAAAAAATATTAATTCAACATATAAGATATTTAAATGTAAAATATCAAAATTACTAGTGAAACAAGTCCACATATACTAATGGTGAATTCAAAATTTTTTTGGATAACTAAAATATATTTTTTTTTATTTTGATATTTTTTGGCGCATAACCTTTGATTCTCTTTTTAATCGAATAAACACAATTGGCTTTGATATGTTATATTTGTAAAGTATAACAATTTGCGAGTATGGTTTTGATAGTACTCTTGTAGTTGAAACACCATTAATTCGTCCTCGAAGAAACTATATATATTGTCTTTGTACTTTACATCAAAATATTAAATGGAATAGACAAAATATACAGTCAGAATAGTTATTGTTAAAAATAGGTTTTTACTAAACCCATAATTATTTAGATGCAACTAAAATATATTTTTTGTACTAATAAATTTACCCATGTATCATTTTTCACTGAAAAATAATATCAAAAACTGAATGATTTATTTGACTATATAAATGTAGTTCATGTCAATAATTACATATTTCTTACCTACTTTTTGTTGTATATTTTAAATCTCATATTCATTATAAAATATGTGTTGATATTAGAAGAGCAAATAATAATAAAATATGTGTTGATATTACAAGAGAAAATAATTTATATTGTCTAAATATATTATGCAGGATGTGTTTGGCTTTTGTTAAGCTGAAAATAATTATAAGAAAAGTAAAACTCTAAATAAAATACGAAAGAAACTCAAGAATAACAAAATTCCCAATTAGTTATATTGCAAATTAATGCATTTATTATAAAAATTAATAATTTAAGTTCTTTGATTCTACTGAACTAAAAATAATATCTTACATGACTGAAAAAAACCTCATATTCCAAGTTGTTGTTTAATAACTATTGGATTCCTCTAACTATATATATATATATATTTAAATATTTAATTATGAAATGAAATTTGTAATATTTATTAATATATTCTGACTAAGACTAAGAAAATATTCAATCATAATAATAATAATCTAAATCAATAACAAATAACAAACAGTATCTTCACAAGATTTTTTTTTTTTGTCAGCAGATATTTTCTATATAAAAAAGAATAACATTTGACATCAATGATAAAGCTATTATAAGGTAATGAGTTTATTTTTTTATTATTTTGACTACAATCCAATAAATTAAGCTCAAGGATATTTTGATAAAATATGTGTTGATATTACAAGAGCAAATAATAATATCTCATCTTCATTATAAAATATGTGTTGATATTACAAGAGCAAATAATAATACCTTTTTTGTGTAGAAGAAAACAATCATAAACATATTTTAGTCTAAATACATTATGCATGATGTATCTGCCTTATGTTAAACATAAAACACTTATAAGAAAATTAAAAAATAGATATAAAATACGAAAGACACTCAAAAATAACAAAATTCCCAATTAGTAATATTTCAAATGAATGCATTTATTATAAAACATTAAAAATTAAAGTTCTAAGATTTTACTGAAATAAAAATAATAACTTACATATGAAAAACCTCATATGCCAAGTTCTTATTAAATAACTATTGGATTCATCTAACGTTAAATATAAAATATATATAATTTATGAAATTAAATATAAAATATTTATTAACGTATTTTGACTAAGACTAAGGAAATATTCAATCATAATAACATTCTAAATAATCAATAGACTTTACAAAATCAATAAAAAATAACAAATAGTATATTGGCATAATATTTTATATATAAAAAGAATAACATTTGACACCAATGATAAAATATTATAAAGTAAAGAATTATTTTAATATTATTTTGACTATAATCAAAGAGACTAAACTCAAGGATATATATTTTGATGAAATTTTCCTTTTATGCAAATCTACTTATATATAACAACTAAGGGTTTGCCCGGCGCTACACACCAGTTTTTCTAATATTATTTAATTACTTTGATACATAATGTAGTTTTATAAATTAGAAAATTTTATATATTTTTATTATGTTGTATATATTTTTTCACATAATATCAACAATGAGATATGATAGCAAACATACCTAAAATCTTAAATTCGATAAATTATTGTTAATTAGATCAAATGTCTTCTGCTTTATTTATCGTTTATTTTGCATTATTATTTGAAATAGATAAAAAAAATTTAGTTGTCATTTTTCCAATTTCTATATGGGGTTATGCTATATTTTATGCGGCTGCACTGATTCGGTTAAGACCGAATGCATATCATAAGTACTCCTCATTACAATTGGCATCTAGGCAAGAGCCAGATATATCTCATTTCCGTGTATTTGGGTGTGCAGTTCCGATAGCACCGCCACAAAGAATAAAAATGGGTCCACAAAGGAAATTGGAAATATATGTGGGTTATATGTCACCAAGTATAATAAGTTATTTGGAACCGGTAACTGGTGATATGTTTACGGCACAGTTTGCCGATTACCATTTTAATGAGGATGAATTTCCAGCGTTAGGGGGAGGAATTAGTAGAATTTCTAAAGAGATTACATGGTGTACAACGTCATCGTTACACCTTTATCCCCCTACGAATCAAAGAGAGCTGGAAGTTCAGAAAATTGTGCATTTGCATAAGTTGGCAAACCAGTTACCAGATGCGTTCACAGATACGAGAAAGATGACGAAATCTTATATACCCGCTGAAAATGTTCCATCCAGAGTTGAAATTTCTAAAGAACAAAATGATAGAAATAAAATGAATGAACCTAGGGTTCAGTTAAAGAGGGGGAGACCAGCGGGTTCCAAAGATAAAAAAACCCCGAAAGAAAAAGAGATTGGATGAGCTAATAAGGTTCTAGAAGAACCTGATACTGAAAGATGTCTGAAAAAAAGACATAAATGGAAAGGTTCTAGAAGAACTTGTTACTGAAAAATGTTTGAAAGAAGGCGTAAATAATATGATGCAGATGATGAAAAGGAAATATAAAAGTATGAGATTTCCATCAACTACGCCCGAGATGAAAATTTATGGATCAGAAATAAAAATAAAAGATGTTGATGGAATGTTCTTATTTTCTGTGTCCAAAGAGATCGATCATGAAAATGATGATCCCGATCCAAGGTCCATTTTGGAATGCCAGAAAAGACATGATTGAATTACTCTCCTTGAATAAAAGAAATGTCTTTGGACCTATAGACATAACGCATGTGAATGTAAATCATGTTGGGTATAATTGGGTATTCGTGAGAAAAGTAAATGAAAAGGATGAAGTAACACGATATAAAGCACGATTAGTTGCCCAAGATTTTTCTCAGAGACCGATAATTGATTTTGAGGAAATGTATTCCCCGGTAATGGATGCAATTACATTTAGATTTTTGATGAGCCTAATGGCATCTAAAAATCTTGAAATGCATCTAATGGACGTTGTGATTGCATATTTGTATGGATCGTTGGATAATGATATATATATATATATATATGAAACTCCCTGAGGGATTGAAAATTTCTGAAGCATTGAAAGAAAAATCCAGCGAGATTTGTTCGGTCAAGTTACATCTATCACTTTACGGATTAAAGCAATCCGGACGCGCGCATGTGGTACAATCGCTTAAGTGAATATCTTTTGAGTAAAGGATATATGAATGATGTGATATGTCCATGCATTTTATAAGGAAATCGTCATCTGGCTTTGTAATCATTGTTGTATATGTAGATGACCTGAACATAATTAGTATTCAAAAGGAGGTTGATGATGCTCGAACTCATATGAAAGAGGAGTTCGAAATGAAAGATCTCGGCAAGAAAAAGTTTTATCTTGGGCCCCAGATAGAGTATCTCCGAGAAGCAATATTTGTTCATCAATCAAACTATACGAAAAGATTATTGAAACGGTCTTGTATGGATAAAGCGACTCCTTTGAGTACTCCAATGGTTGGTAGATCTCTCGATGTTGAGAGAGATCCTTTTAGGCCATGTGAAGATAGCGAGAAGATATTAGGTCCTGAAGTACCTTATATGAGTGATATCGGTGGGCTATTATATCTTGCAAATTGTATTAGGCCTGATATTGCCTTTGCTACTAACCTACTAGCAAGATATAGTTCTGCTCTTACTCGCAGGTACTGGGACGGAATACAGCATGTATTATGTTACCTCCATTATACAATTGATTTAGGGTTAATGTATTTTAGAAAGCCCGAGTTTGGTATGGTTGGTTTTGCAAATACAGGATACTTATACGATCCTCATAAAGCTCGATCGCAAACCGGTTATGTTTTTAAAATTGGTGGAACCACGATCTCTTGGCGGTCCCAGAAACAAACTCTAGTTGTGACATCTTTGAATCATGCAGAAACTATTGCGCTTCACGAAGCATGTCGAGAATGTGTGTGGTTCTGGTCAATGAGTCACCACGTACAACCACAAGCGAAATAGTCAACGAGAAAGAGCCGATGAAAATATTTGAAGACAATTCGGCATGTGTCGCTCAACTTAAAGAAGACTATATCAAGAGCGACAAAACAAATCACATCCCTCCAAGATTTTTCTCATACATACGAGAACTCGAGAAAAATAAAGAAGTGGACATTGAGTATGTACGTTCATACGACAATCCAGCTGACTTGTTTACAAAAGCTCTTCCGACTACAACATTCCAAAAATATATCTATGGTATCGGAATGCGACATTTGCGTGACCTGTGACAAGAAAGCTATGTCTACTATTCTCATAGGAAGATTACATTACAGTACTCTTTTTTCCTTTGTCATAGTTTTTATCCTACTGGATTTTTTCATAATTAGGTTTTTAACGAGACTGTAAGTAATTCATGATGGATAATCAAGGGAAAGTGTTAAAAGATAAAGATCAAAATAGATAATTATCCATTAAAGAGATAATGTTTGTCTTAATGTTTTGTCATTTTGTGGGAAGTAAACGATGTTCTAATAGTATAAATACTAGAAATTATTTTACCAAGAGTCACATTTCATCTTTTTATTACAGTGTGGGTCACTTTTCACTACTGGGACATTTTTCTTTAAGTTTTCTTAGACCATCATTAATCCTAGTATCTTAGCTGGGGTTCTTAACTTCGGCTAAGAGACGGTTCTTAGTTTTTCTTAGATTTTAACTTAAAAAAATTAAAAACCATCTCTTAAATAAGAGATATAAGAACCGTCTCTTAGCTGAAAAGTGTAATACAAAAAAAAAACAAAACAAAAAAGTGTCAAATCATAAGTTAAGAACCCCGACTAAGAGATCCGAGTTAATCATGCCCTTAGAGCAGCATCAACGGGAACGCTTAAGTGGGGGGAGCTTAAAAAAATTACTATAATAGTGGGTGGGTCCCACATAAAAACTAAACATCGTCGCCTCTGCGTTCTATTTAAGCACCGTGTTTTTTCGGTGCTTCCACTGTTTCGCAGGCCCACTAACACGTGACGACCCACGATTGGTTCATTTTCAATTTTTCTTTTTTAAATCAGACAAAAAGCTTTAAAAAGAAAATTAAGCACCCCCATTTGGGGTGTAGGGTTAATGATGCTCTTAGTTTCCCAACTCCTCTAGTTACGTCTTTAAACCAAACACCTAACTAAACTTGTAGTATCTAAGAGCAGCTCCATCGGGAGTTTATTAGAGGGGTTCTATACCAAAAAAATAAAAAATTTAAATGAAAAATGTAATAAAGCGACAGAACCGGTCCTATATTCGGTGATTGTAGAAGCCGTAATAACCCCATACGTGGCAATATGAGATTGGCTAGAGGAAAGTTTACCCTTTCTCTTCTCTTTCGCAATCGATCTGTCTCTCTCTTTTCTTCGCTGACCCCAAGATTTGCACCAGAGACTGTTCTTCGCGACTTGGAGCGATACAGCTGCGTTTGGTAGATCGATCATGGCACGATGCGTACGATGAGAACAAGGGAACGGCAACAGATGAAGCTTGTGGTGGAAGAAAGAGGATATTGATGATGATGATGATCGTGGATGAAAGTGGGATCAGCAGGTACAACTGTGATGAAACGAGGATGCTCGCGTTGTGATATTGCCCAGTTTCCCCTGAAATGAAGAGGAACATGTCCCAACTCTAACAAGGGAGCTGGCGCTGTATAACCCGGCTTGAATCCCTGAATAAAAAACACACATGTCTATATAATTTTATACAATCAATGTTTCAAGAAGAAGATGTTGAGAAGAGAAGGAGAAGGGACCTACCTTGGCAAGATAACGAGAGCATGTATCATTCTACATAATATGATCGTAGAAATTGGCAAGATAATGAGATCATGTATCAAACCGAAGTTCCCATGTGAATTTCACGTATTCGACGATATGCCTTCAAATCTCGGCAATATGATGAGCATTCGGAATCGAATTCGTGATAAAACAATACATCAACAATTGAAAGCTGATTTGGTTGAGCATATTTGGCAAAAATTTAGAACAAATCAAAATTTCGACTAATCGGCTTTTCTCGTTTATGATTTGTATTTGTATTTTCATATGTTTTATGTAATTTTTATCAAAAATTTTATGTATGCTTTTATTTTAAATCATTCTAATTAAAACAAAAAAAAATTTTAAAAAATTTAAGAACCCCTATGGGGTTCTCCCATTGGAGGAAGCAAAAATTAATTCCAATAACCAAAGTTCTTAACTTATCAAGTCACCTTAAAACCAATTAATTTAATCATTAGAACCCATTAGGGGTTCTAATGGATGGAGTTGGTCTAATACTCCTGTCTAGTTAAATGCTATAGCGTTTGAACTCTTTCCTCTCTCGTATTACTGTCTGATTAAATGCTAGAATTTGAACTCTCCCCTCTCTCCTCTCTAGTATTTTCGTATTTTGATGATGGAAAAAGTGTAACAAATGAGAGAAATAATTTGATTTGCAGAAGGGGGAGTAAGGAAGAAAATGAGATGTGCTCATGCCAAAATCGAGAAGGTGGATACCGTCATAGCTCGTAATTCAAGCAGCCGCCGCCGTATCTCTGTTTTCCGATGCACGTAGTCCAATAGGAAAATCTCAGTGTTGTTCCATCGGTGGGTTACTTTTCCCGAGAAAAGTCGTTCTGTTGTTTTCCCCTAATCTATAGATGCTAATAGATATCAAAGTTTCCAACTTTCTGTTCAGCTTTGATAATTTAGCTGATAATATCTATGTTGATTTAAAAGGTTATTGCTTTGCATTTAGCTTTATGCTGTAATCCTGTGAATTTAATCAAGAAGCTTACATCTCGAATTCATATTCAGACAGTGAAAATATTGGTAGATTCAATATTTGTATACCTTGTTGTTTTTTTTTGAAACACTTTGTATACCTTGTTATCTTCTAGTTATTTATATGATTTGTGTTAAACTCCTTGAATTTCAGAATAATTTTTGTTTGCGTTTCAACGAAAACTGGCCAAAGCTTTTAATCTGAAAATCGTTAATTAGCTCCTCCTAGCAAGGTATGTCATGTTTCAAAGTGTTCCTCTTTGACTTTACCTAAACTTATGTCTCCACAAATTCTTGTTCTTTCATGTTCTTCTTCTCTTTAACAGATATAAACTTGTCTTGTCTTGATTTGATGCCACTTGTTAATTTTTGTGTTTTGCTTTTGCTTTTATGTATGTAAACATGATAACATGCAATTGAACGTTTCGAGGATGAAAATTCTCTAGCACAAGATGGAGGCAGTGGTAAGGGTGGCTTATTGGCCGAATGATAGAAAGAATTCACTAGCTTGTTTTAGTTTCATGTATTTTGTAGAGTAATCGTAGATGACACCAAGGCAAAATGCAATGTTATCTACATGTACACAATAAACTAATGGGCTGTTGTCATTTTACCACCATAGAAATGTATGTACATAAAAACTTTGAGTTGCAAGTATCTGAATTTTTGGTAGATTCTCATAGAGTAGAAATATCGTTGGTATATATATAGACTTTATATAGTCGACCAAAAACACAGCCATATGTTACATACTTCCTATTGTACATGTGTACGCCATATTTTTATACATACAATCTCTGTTTAGTAATTCTCTATGTATAGTAGATTTAGCCAACACAAATTTAACCAATGATAATGTCATATATCTACCAGCTTTTTTGTTTTTAACTAGTTAACCAAAAAGAATCACAACATTCGAGTAATCCAACAAAATTCACATGATGTACAATAAACTACTATCCATGTGTACACCTTTTCTGTGCATTGTTTTATGCTATCTACATGTACACCTATGTTCGCGTACAATTATATTTATGTACATGTATTCCATTTTGAAAGGATGTTCTACAACATGCTAAAAATGAACATGTAACCCAAAGGAACAACAATCTGAGGAACATAACACAAAACTCAATTTCGTTTGGATCCACCGAGTCAAGATGATCTAAACACACAAAAAGTCTGAGACTTTAAGTGATATGTCTGACGTTAACCAGAAGCATTTTCTTGTCCAACCTCACAGCCGCGTAAACCTCAGAAGACTCTCGATCGAAGAAATCAGTGGTGCATACACTAACCTTATCCTTCTCGATGTTAACAAACATAGCAGAGACGTAACAAAATCAGTGATGCATTAAAAAAGGTAACCATTAAAAAATAAAATAATAATAATGTGTAGTTGGTAAAGCAACAGAGCAAACTCAAAAAGATGAATTATTTTTCGGTTCCAACAACATGAATAACTTTTGGTATGGGGTCCACCACTAAAACTATTCAAAATCACAATTGTAACTAGGGGTGGCGTTTGGGTTCGGATCGGATATTTTGGATTTTTGGATATTTCGATATAGAGGTGTAGAATCCGTTCGGGTATTTTTGAATTTTGGGTCGGGTTTGGGTATTTTTAGTTTGGATTCGGTTATTTCGGATCGGATTCGGATATTTAGATATTGAAAAAATATATTAAATTTTTCATTTCTCAAATTTCTTGTATTTAAAAATATAACTTTCAATTAACTAATTTTTTTATTTTTAATTGATTGAATGATTGATAGATTTAGACATAACATTTTAAAACTAAAAATACATTAATTTGGTTATTGTTTTTAAATTTTGGATGTAACTTTTTGTTAGCTTTTGAAATAAAAAGTTTGACATACATTTTAAGTGAGTTACAAATCATTTTCTCCGTAATTGTATGTATATGATATGAACTTAAAGTATGTGTAGTATCAATATAAATATTTTATATAAGATGAGAGATGTAAACTAGAAATATAAGATTTAAAGATATTTTAATAAAATTTTCCTTTTATGCAAATTTATGTTAATATAGAATACTAAACACAAATTAAGAAAATTCTATACAAAATGGATATCTCCGAAAACATATCGACAGGCAGCAGCATAATAAGAGACTACAAGTACAACTACACTCAATGGTAAACCCCACACAATCGACGGTCCTCAGTGAATATAACAAAAGCTGCTTTGAGACTTTAACCAAGTATATTTATCTGCTCCAATCCTTTAGCTTCCTTCCTTCCTTTAGCTTCCTTTCTCACTGCTGTGTTTCCTGACAAAATCAAGGTGAAGCTCGTCTTCTAGTTCTGTGTTCTGCATTTTATTTCAATGGCTTGTGAATGGTTCTTTTTTCTTTTGTCGTGGCTCTTATCAGCAGAAACTCTAACTAAATAGCGTAAAGACAGACACATAGAGTTCTACTTTTATATGTACACAACATCTAATTTTTTTCACGCTGTGGCTTATGTATCCTGATCTGTAGACTGTATGTGTATAAGAATCAGTGAGATCGGACTTAAAAATGTCTTAACTTATTTTTTGGTTGATTTGTAATATGACATGTTTCAGATCATGGTGTCGTACGGTGGCTTGGCGGTGACAATGGTGGTGGTCGTGGTTACAGTGCAGTTGTTGGGTTGCAACTTTGCAGAAGGGTATCCGGAAGAAGAACTTGTGGTGAGGCTTCCTGGTCAACCAAAAGTCTTATTTAGACAGTATGCAGGTTATGTCGAGGTTGACTCCAAAACAGGCCGTAGCCTCTTCTACTATTTTGTTGAAGCAGCCACACAACCTGAGACCAAACCCTTAACCCTTTGGCTTAATGGAGGTTTGTATGTCATTGTTTCTTCTAGCTTTGGTTTTTGTCCTGTATGTAACTTTTTGGCTATATATGTATAATATGGTTAAGAAGATGTTAATAAAAACTTAACTTTGCTTTTTTTCTGACATTTTGAGTATCAAAAGGGTGTGAGTTATGGAAATTGAGGTTGGTCTTGCAGGTCCAGGTTGTTCATCAGTTGGTGGAGGAGCTTTCACTGAGTTGGGTCCATTTTACCCAACAGGAGATGGCCGTGGCCTCCGCATTAACCCCATGTCTTGGAACAAAGGTTTTATAATAAAATTAGAAGAGAACTAGGATTTGATTCTACCTATACATCTGATACTTTCTTATATAATGTGTAGCCTCGAACCTGCTTTTTGTGGAGTCTCCGGCAGGAGTTGGTTGGTCGTACTCCAACACAAGCTCTGATTACAACACCGGGGACGAAACTACTGGTAAAGAAAACTTAAAATACCATTATCAGGTTATATTAGAATATTTACAAGACTAGTTCTTATTTCGACACGTTTTGTATATGAACAGCAAAAGATATGCTTGTGTTCTTGATGAGATGGTTCAGCAAGTTCCCAGAATTGAAAGCTCGTGACTTCTTTCTCACTGGGGAAAGCTACGCAGGTGTGTTTGATACATCATGTTGCTGTTTTTGATGTCATATCAGAAATATAACTTTATTAGTTAGTGTCTTCTGTTGATACAACGCACTCTCGCAGGACATTACATACCTCAACTGGCTGATGCTATACTCAGCTATAATAGACAGTCAAGTGGGTTCAAGATCAATGTCAAAGGAATTGCAGTAAGCAAAAATAATCTTCTTCTTTTTCTGGATGTTCAACTCTTTTTTTTAGCTCTTATTTTTTTTCTTAAATATCTGATGATCAGATTGGGAATCCACTTCTAAAGCTGAACACAGACACTTCGGCTGTTTACGAGTACTTATGGTCGCATGGCATTATTTCGGATGAACTTAGACTAGAAATCATCAGTCAGTGTGATTTTAACAATATACCAAACGTAAGCAACGCGTGCATCAAGGCAGCCACTGAAGCTGGCGTCGTTTCTCAGTTTATCGACGTGGATGATGTTCTCCGAGACTTATGCTACCCATCCATTGTCCAGCAAGAGCTGAGGCTCAAGAAAATGGTCCCTCTCTTTTCTTTTTCTTTTTTTAACCAACAAAATATTTGTTCTTCATCTGTCTAGGTGTAAACTTTTTAGAAATTGGTGTTTCAGGCTACACACATGAGCATAGGGGTGGATGTTTGTATGACTTACGAAAGAAAGTTCTATTTCAATCTCCCAGAGGTCCAACACGCTCTTCACGCCAACCGCACTCGTCTGCCTTACGAATGGTCTATGTGCAGCACGTAATTAAACACCTTTCCTATCCTCTTTCATTTTTTAGTTACATTAATTAATGGAAAAGACTTTTTATAACTGATTGGTACTGGCTTTTCGCTAATTTCCCTATGTCACAGCCTGGTAAATTACCATGGCATCGACTCGAACATCAGCATGCTTCCGCTTCTAAAGAGAATTATACAGAACAAAACTCCTGTTTGGATTTTCAGGTAAGAACTCTCTATTTTAAATATCCCCTTTTTATAACTTCTTTTTGCAGCTCTAAACACACCAGCTTTGTTGAAATTGCAGTGGCGATCAAGATTCTATAGTTCCATTTCTTGGTACTAGAACCAATATACGAGAACTTGCTCATGATCTTAACTTCAGTACCACACTTCCCTATGGACATTGGTTCCACAAAGACCAGGTAAGTTCTCTACTAACACTGAAAGTCAGCAGAAGCCAATTTTCCCTACTGATTGCAAACTTGTGGTCTTGTGACTAAAAGGTTGGCGGCTGGGTCACTGAGTATGGAAAGCTATTGACGTTTGCAACAGTGAGAGGAGCGGCTCATATGGTGCCCTATGCGCAGCCCGCAAGAGCTCTCCATATGTTCAGTTGCTTTGTGCGTGGACGAAGATTGCCCAACAACACACATTACCCTCATGATGAATGAGAGAGAGGAGATTGTCTCTTTATTGTTAACAACCTATATAAAGACAATGGCATGGCGTAGTTATCATTGTAATAAGTTACTATTGAGAAGTGTTACTTTTCTAGAGTAAGAGATATTGGATTCCAATTTGGGATTTCATAGACTTAAGGGCAACATTATTGGTGTCCTTAATTTTTGGATCCTTAGATTAGTTTAATCTTATTTTGATGTTAAGGACAAAAGTTAGGGACAATCCAAAATAATAGGATTATTGGTAGGACTTTTTGGAGTATCTTAGCAAAGTAATAAGATTATTATAATTAGTAATGACATATAAAAGATAAATTTAGAATAAAACATATAATACAAAACGACTGATTACATGAGAAAATTAAAAAAGTGAAAAAAAAGGACAGAGAACAGAGAAGAGCACATACCTCGTCTATATTCGATTCGGCGGAGAAGTCTTCGATTACACGACTGATCGGTGTCGCCGTCGAAAAAGAGAGAGAGGAGTCGAGATCGCCGTCGGAATAGAGAGAAAGGAGTCGAGACCAAAATTATTCGAAACAGATCTTCGTGTTTCCTCTACCCCTTTCGGTTTTCCAATCAAACTGTGCCACGAGCTCAATAAGGACGAGCTCGGACGTTCCTTGATTAACCCACGTCTCTCTTCTTTTCTTTTATTTTTTATTTATTTTTCGGCCCATTTCGCCTAAGGACGGCCTGCTGGGACGCCGATAATGTTGGCCTAAGAACCCATTTTGAATAGTTCTGTTGTTGGCTCTGTTCCCATGTCTCTAAAACTGTAGTCAATTATTTCTTGTTGGTCTCTCATCCCAGTGTCGCTATTGCATTGAGTTGATTTCATAGTCTTATGGAGAAAACTGATTATTGCAATGACTATGAGAGTCCTCAAAGTCCTTATAGATAATTTGTGTTTCTGGAACAATTCCATGGCGTAGAGGGTTCTCAGTGGGGTTTCAGATGAGCTATACGTCCTGTTACTCCCCGTCTCTTCGAACCATACATTTACTAAAGCATACTAGATCAATAAAACAGAGAACATAATGAACCAATACATTTACTCTTTTGGATCAATGAGCACATCATATTGAGAAAAACATTAAGAGTATTTACAGTGAAAAAGAGAGAAAACTTTTCCTAATCTTTCTATATGATTTTTGGTTATGTCAAAAGTCACTGTCTAAGTAAAACTGTGGAAACTCTTAATGGTACTTTACAGACTCTCTTTGAAGCTAAAACGAAGAGCCCTCAGAACACAGCAGGAGCAAATATCCCTTTGGAATGGTCCGTTCCTCTCCACCTCCATATTCAAGCGATGAATGTCACAAAGAAGCAGCCACTGATATCATTTATCTTCATCACTTGAAGATGAAACAGAGCATACCGTTGAGTCAAGCTGTGGTGAATGTGGGAGCATTTTGAGCCATAAAATACACATGTGAGCGAGTTGCTCAAACAATCCGAGGCTCTTAAGCTGAGATTTAAAGACACTGATATTTTGCTGATGTCTTTAATCAGCCTGAAGCGGCTCTAAAGAACCCCATGTTTTCCCAATCTTCAGCTTCACATGTAGGGGGACTGATAATACATAACAGAATCAATAGTCAACATATAATATTTATAAACATGACACAGAAAAGGAGCATGGTATATGAAGAACATACCGAGAAGTGAAACCGCATTTTCCATGCTGGATTGTAGCAACATTGCAGCTTCTTTTGCGTAAGAAGGATCAACTTCCAGCACGAGCTCATCATGTACCTGCATAATGAATGTGCAACTTTAATGAGCTATACAGACAATATGAACAAACATTAACTTGCAGGCAGAAGTAACAACTAAAGAAAGAAAACTCAAACAATAAAAAGAGGTGGGCAACTCTCACCTGTAGAAGAATTCGGCATCGTCCCTTCAACATGTGAAACCTAGCCTCAGTTGAAGAACTAGATGCTGAAGTATTAACATCCTCAGAAATAGCTGAATATATGTTTATCATCGCAATCTTGATTATATCAGCAGCAGATCCCTAAGTAAAACCATAACCAAGTAAAAAAATTATGGTCTAATTAAACGTCACATCATAACATAAAAGTGTCAGGGAAAAAGCAAAGGAAGAGAAACAAAGGTCAGACCTGGCACACGGAGTTTACAGCTTGCCTTTGAGCCTTAGATTTCTCTTTGGCATTCCCAAATTTGATTTTTGACAAGAACCGCCTTCTTCCCTTGAGAGTCTGAATGTATCTGCATATCAAAAATGTTCTTGGATTTGTAATTATAGTTCACAAAGAAGCAATCCAATTAATAATAAAGCTGATCGTGGACCAGCCAGTAAAACACAGCCAAAGAAATAAAACAATTAATCAAAATCTAAGTGTAATATCTCAGTAATTTTTAGTATAAGAAGCATTAATGAAGATAAGTGTAACATGCTCACCCTTTTTCCTGGCAAAAGGAAACTGTTTCGTTAAGCCAAGACGTGACTGCAGGGAAAGAACTTTTAAAGCTTCTAATTTTCTCCTTGGCTTCATCTGAGCTGCACTCAAGCTGTTCAGCAAGCGTGTTGGCACCCATTCCATAAAGAATTCCATAAATCAATCTTTTGGTTTGATCTCTATCATGTGAACCAACAGAATCCTCGGTCTTTCCAGTCCATTTTGCAGCAATCATCGTAAAGACATCACCTTCTGGCTGACTGAGCTGCGCAACCAAAGAGGAATCTCTAGAAAAATGTGCCATAAGTCGCAACTCTATCTGTGAATAATCTGCCGTCAAGAGTAACCAATTCTCCTGTGGTGAAAAGATATCATTATCGAGTCTTCATAAATGCTTGAAGACCAAAGACAATAAACTTTTAGAAACAAGGAAATTTACTTGAGTAGGAACAAAGAAATCACGTGCATTGATTTTGTAGCGATCTTCCTTTCCACTTTTATCCAATATAAACTCTACTTCGTGCTCAACAGACTGCAGAAAAGCAACATGCTGTTTAATTTGTGGATACATGATACAACGAGAAAGGAAAATAAAAGAATCATACTTGGAGATTAGGTTCCTCTATGGAAAGCCTTCCAGTTGCTGTGGATGTTTGAAGCCAGTGGCCATGCAGAGTGTACCTTTGCGTGCTTAAGCGTAGTTTAGCAAGCGAACAAATTGATCCAAGTGTACTATTTAAGAGTTTTGCCAAAGTGCGGTGCTCTTTGATAACTGGGACAACAGGATGTTCATTCCTGAGACAAAGTCGTAATCCCAAGTTCGATCAGACCAAAATAGAATCACATAAACTAGAGGAAATCTTATTCTTAATATCATAACCACATACTCTTTGTAAAGAAAAGAAAATAGCACTTTGGAATACCTTAATAGATCCAAGCAATGTTTATCAGTACTTGGATGGAGTTTCCCTTTATTGTGGTTTTCAGGTATGGGCAACTTCAGCTGTCGAAACAGCACATTTGAAATATCAGCTGGGCTGTGCAATGAAAATGTCATGCCAGCTAATTCAAATGCTTTCTTCTCAAGGGACCGCAGTTTATCCCGCAATAAATTCCTTGCCTTAAGACATCCCTCTATATCAACGCCTATACCCCATAGCTCCATGTCTGCAAGGACATTGACCTGAAACACAGAATGAACGCATTATGATGCCGGAAAAAACAACTAATCAGCAGATGGCTGCTTGAACAAATAGTTTCACATAAATATTTGACTTTGAGCATGACATGCTGGATGCTGGTGCAGTTAAGATAAACTCAAAAACAATTTAAAGGGGATATACCAGAGGCATTTCAGTGGTTGTCAGTGCTTCGATAAGTTCTTCTGAAACAAGGATCTTCCAAAGAGCTGAACAAAGGGCTCGCGTTTGAGCAACCCGTCTGCAGCAGCCATTGTGGGCAACCCTTCGGATCTGATTCCTCCACCTGCCACTGCGATTTGCAGCTTCAGCTGCCTCTGGGGACAGTCTTTTCTTTACCTCCTATAACAGTTTTACAAAATTTTAATGAGCAAATACACTAAACAGGTATGAGCAAAATCTGTGTGTGATGATAGATAGTTATACTATGGTGTTTTTCTGGTTCAACACCATCATCAGGAGATATATGATATACAAATCATTCATTCTGCTAATAGTCAATCTGGAATTACCTTATCTATGTTTGGATTTGAGTGTCTTTCCTCATCTGGCCAAAGAATCCATGACACGATGCCCATGTCAATGGTGTGGCTTATGCGAAGTGGAAGCATCACCAACCAAGATCCATCCACCAACTCATGGTCCCTGACCACTTCTGCAATATTCAGGCGAGCGCATCTTTGGATTGAAATGGCAGGACTCTTGAGAACTTGAATCTGGTTTTTCAAGTTCCAAGTGAACTTTCTCTTTTCTTCATTCCCCATTATTTTACTGATTCTGTTCCACCTAGCTTTAATAACATCAAGCATGTTTTGGGTACCCAAAACCTCTTTCTTGTCAATAACTGCATCCTTGAAAAGCTTTTCTTTTTCTTCACATTCCATATTGGGAAGATCCTTGTTAAGATTGACATAGTATACAGGAGAGCTATTCCAGCAGATCGCAATTCCATGTATCTCATAAGAGATGCGAGAATTCAAATTTTGTAGCTTACTATAGTGGATATCAAAGAAAAATTCCTCAGCAGATTCCCAGAGCTTCAGGAAAGAGTCAAATCCGCCACTAATATTTCCTGCAGTTAGTGGACCCTTTTCACCTGCATTATCCTTATTGCTAAGAGGAATATGGGCACTCCTGGTCAATTGCTGCTCAGCATTATCCTCATTTTTGATCTCTCTGTCATCACTAGAAAGAAAACTAACAGCATTAGGTCCATCAGTGCCAACTGTAGTTCCTATCGGTTGGATTTCAGGAAGAGGATCGGCCAAGTTAACTTCTGATGAAACCCCTAAGGCAGTACCTGCTACGTCCCTTGGCTTTTCTCTGTGATTATCCGTGTCAAAGTTCCCACGTTCCATGTGCCCCTCCATGCTTGATCGTCCTGGAATATGTTGTGGTCCATTAGGACCAACAGAGCCTCCAGAGATATCTCTCTCAATAGTTACTTGTCCATTGGGACTCCTAGCAGGAGGCAACGGCAAGGGATTTGAAAGGTCATGAACATCCAAACCAAGCGACTTAAATGCAGAGAATGCAGCAGCCCTCGCCTCTTCTGCTTTCTCAAGAACAATTTTGCGCGCCCCATTCTTGATTTTCTTGGCTAATCCCAAGTGTATCCTTCTCTGTCCAGTACCTTGTACACCATATCAACTCGAGCACATTAGATGGAAGTGGATACAATATTCTTTCCAACAAACGGCCAACTTATCATTCCTATTATAAGCTGGAGAGACCTCAATGAGGCAACAAAAACATAAAAAATAAACTGTCTAGGAAAACTGATTACCTTCTTCAGCCCACGCTGAAGATTCAAAGAGAGCTTTGACAATTTCAGGGATGGATGCTTCAGCTATCGCCTGACATGTACGCAAGCCAGCTTTGTACAACGCTCTAGCTCTTGAACCCTATTTATTCAACACCATAAACCATCTTTGTCAATAGCACTCCTTATATCCTAGCTATAAGTTCCTGGAAGTTGCAAGTACCTTTATATATGGAATGCTAGTAAGTTCAACAATTTCAGCTCGGACACCAAATGAAACACGGTTCTGGAGTTTGGCAACTAAGCCTTCTAGATCATGCCATCCAAGCCTTTCACAGAACACCGAAACCATGGAAGAAAACCTTCCAGCGTTCTCCTGTAGCGCTTGAACCATACCTCTAGCCACTTTATAGGCTTCACAAACCTCAGACACAGAAGCTTCCTGCATTTCATAGTTAAAAATGATCTATTAGAGGAGTCAATCATCACCTGCAACGGGTTTAGCAAATATTTTTTAAGAAAATACAAGAAGCAAAAAAAGCAGTAGGGGAGCCACCTGAACTAATTTTGACAAGATGAGAGCAACAAAAAATCGTTTGCACACTCGAAGCATCTCTTCATCTGAAAGCATCTTACTGCTAGTTGAACCATGCCGATTGTTATATTCTCCACGCAATTTTTTGTTCACATCTTGTGGTTTCTTTAGAGTGCGCACTGTTGCACCATGTGCCATGCGCATCAGAAAAGGTTCGACCACTCCAACTCTATTGCCAACAGACTGAAATTGTATGATCAAGTAACAGATCAGCTTACAAGATTTTCTGGAATTGTGTGCCCAAATAACTAGACCTAGAGCTTTTCAAAAAGTACTGCAGAAAACTTGGAAGGTTTCCACTACAGAAGTAAATGAAGAATAGAATGCCTAACTATTGTGCAAAACATTAAAATTTCAATAAGAAGAATGACATTAAACTAGAGAAGTCAAATTAGAGGAAGAAGTTATCTGAACATACTTCTTGTTTTCAGCACATTAATGCCGCATATTAGTAGAGGGTACAATATTACCTGTTCTAAAGGAGACAGTTCCATAAACCGTTCATAATACAGCTCCCAGTTTGGTTCAACACCAACATTAATTGGTGTGATTAAGTAGACCAAATGCAAATCAGAAGCCATAACTAGTCCGTCACGTGCTCTTAGAAGATCATCCAGCACAATCTGCAGCAAACCATTACATACACGTCAAGCATGCTCACTTAACCCTATGAAAAATGCATTTTCAGTTATAGAAAGATTAAATTACAAGTGACTCCTCTGGGCAGAGTGAACTGCCAAAAGCTCCACGTCCAAGGGGTGTTGTAGTGTATAACTTCGTCTCTTCATTCCACTCAAGAAATTTTCTGTGGCACAGCCACCGAAGGGAATCCTGAGCTGATTTGACCACATCTTGAAAAGGCTTTGTAGAATTCAGAAGAGTACACCTAACATAGCGATGTATATCTTTGGCAGTCTGAACAATTCCACCTGCCACAACTTCTAATATTGCATGAGTCATTCCATTCTTGTCCTCAGATAAACAAGACTCCAAAGGTGGGCAGCTCTCATTTAGAAGTGCCATTATTCTCTTGAGTTCTCCTGGTTTGCATATCAACACCTGGAAAGAAATGTAAATTTAGATCAAGAATCAAAAGCCTAGACCATTAACCACTCCAAAGAAGAAGAAAAAATGCCTGTGAATTTCACTATGAGGAACTGAAACATGAATTATAACATCATTATTTCTAAAGAAATTAAAGGCATACACTTTCTCCTTTTGTATCAATGCCAGTCCGCCCAGCTCGACCAGCCATTTGCTTGTACCTTGTTCCATCAAGAAAATCACGGCCAATCATTGGTTGCCGAAAAATGACTCTCCTTGCAGGCAGGTTAACCCCCGCCGCCAGTGTGGATGTAGCTGTTAAGACACGTACAAGACCTTTACGGTAACAGGTCTCAACTATCTCTCGTTCTTCTACCTGTAGTTCAAATATAATAATTATATGTCCTCATAAATAATTATTATGACTTTTGCGTAAAATTCACCATCTCACAAAAGATTACAATCTAGCAAAAAACATATCTAGAATAGATTGTGTATACATACCGTAAGACCAGCATGGTGGTAGGCAACCCCAGAGGGAAGAGTTTCTTCTAGTACAGGATCTACTCCAGATGGAGACCTTCGCAGGGCATCAATCGCAGACTGAATATCCATAAACTCACTATGTTCACCATCAACGTCTATGGGCACTCTTTTAATGAGCTTTGAAATGTGTCTAGCAGTTGATTCACATCCTTTTCGACTCGAGCAAAATATCAGCACTGAGTTGCCCTCTTGAACAACCTGGATTGTGATAATACATCTGAGTTTTCCTTCTTGAACCAAGTTCAGTACATAAAAAAATGCAAGTACTTAGGACCTTAACTCCCAAAAGATATTACCTCGTTACAAAGCTCAATGATATGGTCTGGGTCTTTTCCTCCCATATCAGCAGCTTTGGGTATAGTCCTCACAACTTCCATCTTCTTATTATAAATGGTGTTACCAACTTTGATATACTCCTCTAGCGGAACTGGTCGAAACTCTGTCTGATATAAAGCTGCCTTTCAACATGTAAAGCCACAATAAGTTTTTTGATTAAGAAGGCCACAATAATTTTACGGAGTTTCAAAAGAAGTGAGTACAATAGCTCCGGAAAGTAACAAATACAGAAAAATTATCATCACCCATATAAGAAATCTGGAGATATACAGGTCTTCATTTTACAGAAAACGTAACGTTTATTTGACAATCACGAAGAGTATTTCTGCGCAAAATATCATATTCTTATAATTCTCAGAAGCATGCAGGTTTATCTATGAATACACCTATACGCCTAAAGATAATTGTCATGCAACTAGATGAGAGCCAAAAAAATAATACATAGATCAAATAGTGATTCTGTTTGTCTTACTTGAAGCCAGTCAGCAACTGCTCCGACATTCGGCATTGTAGCACTCATACCCACAATTTGTAGGCCATGAGCAGGATCAGTCTTGCCACTGCTATTCCCTGAACTCTCACCACTACTAGACTCTGAACTGCCTTCACCGGCAGCATAACGAAGTTTAGTCAGCATAAGTTCCAACAGATAACCCCTATGTTGGTCACCCACCTGTATAAACCATGAGCACAATAGGTTCCTTTTAATGCATTCATTATTGTATGCAAAGATAAAGTACCAAGAAAATAAAAGTGTCAAAAAGTTATAAGCTTGTCCGAGATCCATATAGACGAGATATGTGAAAACCATACCATGTGTAATTCATCTATAACAATTATCCCAAGTTCAGACAAACGACCCTCTTCAAGCAAGCGATTTATCAAAGAGTTTGCCTTCTCAATCGTGCAGACAGCCACAGAAGTGCCTTTAGGAAGTGTTCCACCACCCTGATTTCCAAAGTAACTACGAACTTGCTTACCAAGTGGTTCAAGAAGGAGCTCAAGGTGTTCCGCCTGCATCCAATTGTTATACGGCTAAATTAACAGCAAGTAATGTTATACAATGTGTAGGATGCTTGGAGAGAATAATAAAAGAAACCTTCTCAGCGCAAATGGATACATAAGGTAGCACAAGCAATGCCATTTTTCCTGTTGTTATGACCCGGCGCAGCATCAAGACTTCTGCAACAAAACTTTTACCAGCACTGCACAAACAGCATGATTTTGAAATTGAGCATAAATTCTTTTCAGATAGAAGCCTGCTGGCGAGTTAATAACACTACTATCATGATCCGGCGGAAATGTATGAATGAAGCAAACTTTTAATAGGCAGATTCATAGAAAACCATGAAGATACCTTGTGGAAGCACAATATACCAGATTCCTTTTCTCCAAAACACCATCTACTTGAAGGCACTCAACCTATAAAATTAAACTTCGATTTGTATTCAGCTAGGGAAAGGACGTCAGAAGCAATAGCATACACACAATGACACAAACAGGTATAACAAACAGAATAAGAAGTTCTTCCAGATGTTATACCGACCAGAGAAGCTATAGTTGTGTATCAGAAGAACAGATGTAGAACGACATCACTCTTTAATAAGCGGCAGATATTTAAGAAAGTATAAATACAAAACCGAAGGATAGAGCAGATTAACTTTGGATGGCATAAACTAGTTGCAGGTTCTCAACTGAACTTAAACTTTCTAAACTGCAATAGAGAAGCAAATGCACATGTATCTATCTATAGGAGACGAACAATGAAAATGTTTCTCAGCTGTGTACTTAAATATAGTTGACAAATAACGACATACGCATCAACGAACAGTTATGTACCTGCCATGGATAGAGTTTAGATATTCCCTTCTTATTGTATACGCTGCAAACTTCTGAGGGAAGCCAGGTGCTCAGACTTAAACCATCTTTGTTATGATGAGAGCTTGAAGGAGTATAGCTTTCTTCAGATTCACTAGAATCAGCTGGTTTCCTCATGTTGCTTATCATAGAAACAGATCTTACACTATGATTGTCCTGGCACACTAAAACTTGCTTTCCTTCAGGTTCTGGATACTTCCTGCCTATCAAATGTTTATTTGCCTGAGCATTACTGGCAATATCAAGAGTTCCACGTCCTTTATTTTCAACAAGAACAGATTCAGAGACCGTAATGTTTCCTCGAGTAATGTTATTTTGATCCAATGAAGCACATTGCTCTCGGGTACCTCCATTTGTTTTTTTATCTTGAAACAAAAGTTCCAGATTCTTGACAGGAAGCGGAGATACTTCTCTATTAAAATCTCTCCCATGCTTCTCCCCGACCTTTGAATAACCAATGGCATCTTTATCCTTGACTCTGCTTTCGTCTAAGCCTAAAGTTTTCTTTAAGTTTTCACTGCAATTATCTGCTTTTTCGCTATTCTGACCTCCATCTTTAGCTTCTACGGAACCAGAGTTTTCAGTTGGCATTGACAAACCATCAGCAAATAGAATTGCTTCATTCCAGAAAGAATCTCCAGGTGAGAACATTATGCTACCGCTTCCTGACTTAGGGGTTCCAACAGGACGTGACTTGACGACTGATCCAGGCGTGTGGCATTCAGTGAGATGAGTCGATGATTCAGGTGCCTTAGTACACTTCCTCAAGCCCATTGAGATTTCAGCAGATTGATTGCTTGGAATCTGTGAATATATTAGACCAGAGGCGTCAAAAAATTGAACGTGAATCAGTTTAGCAGGAAGATAAGTAACCATAACTGTTGACTCCATTTTTACCTTCTGCATAGGTTCTGAAACAGATGTATCTCTCTTGTCACTGATTGATTCAGGCTTACTACCGAGAGGATGTGCAAGTTCATCCAGTGATGGTATATTTTGGGAATCACAACGCATCTTGTGAGAAACTTGCATATCTTGAGCAAGTAGTGATGAACTGCTTGGACGCTTCCGTTCATTTGCATTCTGATGTGGAGGTGGGCCAACAACAGACCGCACTTCACTACATAAACCAAACAAGCAAAGTTTACAAATTCCTCTAAATCTCAGAACATAAATGGATGTTCACCAATCAACTCCTTGATGATAATTGAAAGAAGAGTCAAATCGAGAAAATGAAGGCATATTACCTACAATACAAGGACAAGAAACCAGTGGCAAAGTCTCTTAGATCTGAATTATCTTTCTGGTTGGCACAAAGCAAACCATCTGTTGCAACCGTAGCAACACCTTCTTTATCCAAGACTTGAGATCCGCTCTGTTGGTTCAAACATCCTTTAGAAGTTCCAGCGCTGGCAGGTTTAGGCAGGCGCTCCAAATCCAGTTTTTTCGTAAACGCTTCCTGCCTTGCCTGCAACACACTGTTGGTAGTGTTCTTGTCATCTTCCAGGGAAGATGCTTTCAAGTAACTGTCCAAAGTTCCTTTATCTCCAGGAGACCTTTCTCCAGTCACCTTCACATGTTTCTCGTTCCTCCCAGACTTCAAATTTGGTGACGGGTGTTTCCTCTTCTTCGAAACATAAAACTAGGGAGAAAGTAGAAAGTAGAAACATACTTTAGCTTCAATATCACAAAAACTCCCTAGCTATAACTATCTTCACTGTTCATAAAAGCATCCAAAATCAATTCTTTTTAACCTAATTGGGGGACCCGTAACAAAGTTTTTAACTTTATTCATAGACAACCAAAAAAATATATCAAAGTATGGGATTCAATCAAAATGTGGCATCAATTCAAGTAATGGGTCTTCTCAATGAATCAGATACTCAACAAAAGTTGATGCCTTTGCATCGAGTAAGATGTTGCAGCAGCAAGCCTAGAAACAAAGAAGAGGAAGAAGAAGTAGAAGATCGACATGCGTCTCCAAGAGAAACGGACCTGGTCAATCCGCGACCTTGAGGAATCTGAATCCATGGGGGCGGAGGAGGAGGAAGAAGAGTAACCACCGGAGAAGAAAACCCTAGACGGCGATTTCAGCGTCGAAGGAGTGAGGAGAATCCGTGCGTTTGAATTTTGATTTCCTCCCTTCTATACACAGTCAGAGAGGTCTCTCTCTCTCTCTATTATATATTCAAACTTACAATTTTGAACCATAAAGTTTTTGCCTTTTTGGTATACAAATATTTGAGTTTTTTTTTCAAAAACTGTTGTGCCGTTGGCACTCCATGACAAAGAGCAACCTTATCAATATTATTAAAACTGAAAGGTTTTTTTTGAGGTCCCGTTGAAGTTTTGAAATATTTACAGATCTCTGCCACTGATATCTTTTTAGTCTATGCTTTTAATTAAATGTTTTTATTTTTTTTTTGTAAATCACAGTTATTATCCTCTATTTAAAAGATTTATAGTTTATTTAAACCATGATTATTCAACCATATAATACAAACAGAATTTGATATTGCAAGAACCGACAGGAAAATAACAATTACGAAGCAAATATGGAAATAAAACCTAGAAAGAGATCGTAGCATCCTCTTCGCCACCATACTGTTCTTCACCACTTCATCATCTTGACATCTTCCTTCTTCACCAGTTCATCATCAACGTTTATACCTGTAATGTTTGAAATTTAGTACTCATGTAAAGCACAATAGTCTACAACTAATTCACGTAGCAAAATGTACACCAAAAACAAAAACAATAGAAAAATGCAATAATTATTCATTTCAAGTTACACAGTATTAATTTGCTATGATTTTATCAGATTTGTTTATTTTATAAAATTCACATAATATAAATTCTGAGATTAACAACTATGAAACAAACTCGCTAAAGCTTATTTGCAAATCTTTTTCAAATGCAATTATTTTGCAAAATTTTTAATATATAATTAAGTATAAACTACCCTGTATAATCGCAACACATTGTGATATTCTATCTAATAAACTGGTATAATATCGCAACTATATTGTTATATCTTATCTAAATTGAACAACTTTAATCATCCAAAAACATAAAGAATAGATTGTTGTAACTTATAAGATATCGAATAATATATATACCTAGAATATTCCTAAATTAAAACGATTTAGTTGGTTTGCTATCCTAATAATTTACATGCGATAAGAAGTATATAATTATCCTTTCAAACCCAGCAAAAATAACCATTTTAAACCTCCAAAACTGTGATATACACTTATGGGTTCCACAATCAAAATCAGCAATCTAACTGTTCTTAAGCCTTTCAAATCTGCATGGAGCGTTCATGTGAAAGTACCACCTGGAAACATCCGAATGCAGATAAAAACGTAAATATATATCAACTTGAACGATTACTTTTTTTATGTTTGTTATTGTAGCGAAATCAGGTTCATCAAAAAGCGTCTATGTTTTCGTTAATTAATGGAAGAAAAACTTAAATAGTTCAATACGTTTTGCTGTTTTGCGTATGTTTTCTTTTCATGTGATCATTGTTATAATTTTTGCAGGGCTTCAAAATTCAAACTACATTAAAAAAAATTTGATCGGACAAACGATCGTGTTTGCAGACAACAAAGTTTAAGATAATTCAAAAACAAAAATATTTAACATTTTACAGTTTTAGCAATAGCATATTGATCAAATAATTTATATGTTTTCAATCTTTGTAGATCCTATAAAGTTCAATGGTACCGAGGGAAAACTTCATATCATAGATTTCTAGATTCAACTACATGAGGTAAAGGAAATAATCTGATTATTTTATAGATACACAACAAACGATTATTTTAGATATACATTTATGATTATAAATAGCCACCAGTCCTTCGTTTTTTGAGCATCATTGCATATTACTTATTTCTTGCAGTCCTTTTCATTTGAGTAGTACAACGGCACAACATGTTAACTCCTGTGAATGCTGCAATAAAGAAAACATAACTAATATAGCTGAATCACAAATCATTTTTATATAAAATTTAATAGTTCTGTTCGATTACAGACTAATCTATATTTTACAATGAATGTTGCGAATATCAAATCTTAGAGCAGGAAATAGAGTATTTTTTTTTGAAGAAAGAAATCATTTCGATTACAAACCTTTAATGGTTTTGACAAAGTTTGAACAATATCAAACTTTATTGCTTATTTTTGTCAATTATATCTGAAACCATCAGAAGTCACTCCTATAATCCGCACAACCCATCGTTCGACATGCAACATTTCGAAAAAGAAAAACAAAGTTAGATTTCGATTTTAAACTTTTTTGTAAATCGGTCAGATTAACCTATTATCTTTAGAATTTCAAAAAGAATTTAGATTATATTTACGTGACCATTTTGGAGTAGTTGGATCCTTGAACTCTCGATCTTCGTGTGATTTTTTGATGGAGAAATGTCTTTTCTTACAGATATTTTTTGGATATACAAAACAATATGAAGCTCATCCGATTAAAAAGTTATGATATCAGATTCGACATGCAACCCTTTTTTGGAAAGACAAAAAAAAAATTATATATATAATATATATATATATATGTGTGTGTGTGTGTGTAAGTGCGTTTCGATTTATCAAAAATGATTCAGATGAACGTATGATCTATTGATCAAAAAAAAAATAAGTGAGAAGTGAAATGCCTGTAAAGATTGGTGTCGATGGAGGATGTATCTCCCAATTTTCGTTTTCTATTTCAAGAAAGTAATCTTTATTTCAGAGCAAGACTTTTCTTGAAGAAGACAAAAAGACAGATGAATTTTTGTGTGTTTGCCAAAAAAGGTTTTGTGGGCATGGATCATATTAAACAAATAATCAATCAATACTATTAAAACTGAAGGCTTTTTTTGAGGTCACCTTAGAATCTTAAAGTATTTACAATACACAGCCACTAACTTTATTTAAACACATGCCTTTAATTAAAATCAATATTTTCGAAATTCTTTTTATTTAAACAGAAACACCTACATTACAGCTACGTAATTCTTTTATTTTAAAAGTAACATAGTGTCTTCCTAATGAAACATAACGTATCATTAAATAACAAAGTAACATCTACATTTTAAACAAACTTCAATTGCATCAACACTAATTTTCCTTTTTTATAGATTAGATATACCATCTCTTTGTATATTGAGAATGATGTTCCAGCAATACCAAGCTTGAACGTTTATTGGATTCTGCAAACTTCAAAATAAAAACAACTAGTGGTTTTCCGGCGCTACGCGCCGGGTTTGTATGTTTTATTTTTAAATAAATTTATAATTTACTTAATGGTTTTAGTAAAGAAAATATGTTAAAAAGAATGAAGACGAAAATATGTTAAAAATGATATTTTTTCCCGATCCAATTGATAGTGATTAGTGACCATAGTGTATGACTTTGGTTTGAAGTTCTTAGTGGCCAATACCTTGGACGCAACGGTTGTCGTGTTTTTTTCAATGTTATTGTTTTAAATCTTATGTGCTTAAAAAGTTCGGTGTATGAACTTTGGATTGTATAATTGTGAATTAATTATTTTCAGTTTATTATTCCTAAGCTTGCCCTGAACATCATAGATGTTGAGGCAAAAATGTGTTGCGAGCCGCATGTTGTTTATGGGTGCAACTGGAAAGTAAACATTTTTCTGTAGCCTAAACGGTTTTATAAGCATTGCAAGTTTGAACGTTCTATGCAAGGGTGCATGACTATTGACTTCACAGATCCAATTCTGAAAATGACTTGCATTACTAATTGGAACAACCACCACCACCACATAGAGTTTAAAAAGGAGAAATAAAGCTAAAGAAATTTGAAAGTCTAAAAGGAGAAATAGAACTAAAGAAAATTGAAAATATGACTTATTACTAATTAAAACAACCACCACATTGAGTATTATAAAAAGGGAAATTGATTCAAAGGAAATTGAAAGATACAAAAGCAATTATTTGATAAAGAGAAGACGTGGTTGTTTCTCATAGTAGACTCATTCCAAACGTGGTTTCTTCGGTGCATTCTCTTCCAAAGCGACTTGCTCACTGGCTGATGCTGTATGTCCGGCAAGTGAACCATCCAATGTAGATGGCACCTCTAACAGAGCAAGTGTTATCAACTTTGACATCAGATCCCGTTGTCACAACTTCAGGCTGCGATGCTTCAGGGACCTGCGCACCTTCCTATTAATAAGGTAACAAACACATAGATTATATACAGATAGCAGCAGATTCACATTAAGAAAAGAGACCAACATTCACAACAAAGGCTGGCGCAGGTGCAAGCTCTCTCGAAGGAAAGACGCCAGAAATGGTGAAGGTTTGGTGCTTTGAAGTAAAATTGAAGTCCTTTAACTTGAGCTGGAAGGTGTATGTATTCCCAACAATCTCAGCAAGGGACCGAGGCAGTTCAGTGTCTACCTGAGCATCAACACCTCTTTTCTTACTTGAGTGCAACCACAACATTAGTTTCATCACATGCGACACATTTGAAGGAATATATCTCTTGGACAAGTTTCTTTGAACATCCAGTCACTTTAGCTGTGCAAAGAAACTCAATTATCTGTAAAGTGCAGAAGAAGCAGACAAAAAAGAAGAATAATCTCAAACAATATTAAATTTAAATCGACCAAACTTCACCTGAGGATCAACAGTAATAACCTATTGGCTAAGCCCAGCAACGGTTAGAGGTTCAATTTTTTGGGCATGAACCAGCTTTAATGAAGACGCTGTCTGGTCTGTTCCATCGCCTGTCAATCTGCAATGGGCTGAGCTTGAAAAACAGTGAACAAAGTAGAAATTCCATTCATCAGGACAAGACCAAAGTTGCGATTATCTAATCAGAATGAGGGGACTTACTTGTCAAATTCTTCTTTTCCTGCAGCTGTCTCAGAATCAAAGTAGATATGTGTGCCAGAAGTGGCCTTCAGAACTAACCGGCCTGACATCGCATATGGTTTTTTTTTAAGAGAATGTCAGTTCAAAACAAACACTCTATTGTATAGATTTGTTGAACCTATGTTAAAATGCAACTACAGTGAAAAAAGATTGTCTCTTACCCCCAACTATCTTAGGATTAATGTTGGTGGCAAGCACAATTTTAAGCTCTTTCCTGTAGCTATCATTTTTTTATGAAATGCAAGAGCCAAATAGTCAAACATACTAACACGAACATTTACATCCCTGCGAAAAAAAAACAAAAACCAAAGTTTTAGAGTCGCAAGTATACATTAGAGTATCTATTGTAACAAATGGAGGTTAAACAATTCAAGGTACCTTTTTAGACGCAGAGTTAGCATTACACACTGGACCCGGATATACTGTCGGTGATTGTGCTCCCGATTGAACTTAGCACACCAATTATATATGAGAAATGATTTAATGGGATTAAGTTAACACATGCTATCACAAAAAAAAACAAAAACAGTACTCAAACTAAAGACACATACCACGAAGTTGTTTGTTGACTGAAACTGGATACACGTTCACACTTACAGAACCTTGAATAACAGTTGATTGTTGGAAAGGAGCCAATTACATGATCAGACAATCTGAATGGATGTTATCGCCGCCAGGTTCAATCGAAAACAGAGGTGCTTACCTGCTCATCGTACCATGTCAAGACTCATGAGTTCACTGACTTTCCTAACGTGTTCCTCGCCTCCCAAAAAATGCAGCAAACGAACCTCAAAAGTGTTGGGGCAGCGCCAGGCTTTCACATCCGCAAAGAGGGTGAAGGAATTGGCCATTGTCGGAATCAATATTTCAGACAAACTGTTCTTCTCGATCTCGTTGAAGTTGTGCTGTTCATCGGTGCAAGGTGTGATATTTATACTTGCAGCTTTAGTTAATTAGTTTGGAATGCAAAGAGGTCGATTGAATGCTTTAAATTGTGAGTAGTGGGATAATCGCTTTAAAGCTCGGATTTAAGGGTATTTTAGTGGAAGGTGGAGGCGCAACGGTTCGTCGATGGAAGCTTCACTTTCTGAGAAAATTGACATAGAAGAAGAAGGTAGAAAGACGATGAGAAACCTAACTCTTAATTGGGCTGAAAAAAAAAGTTTAATAAAAAGCCAATAAAACATACGAATGGGCCAGCAGCAACATATATGAGATAAAACCCCAATCCAATGAACGTAACGAAAACATACGCTCGTTGTGTTTTTATAAGGGACACGTGGCATCTTTTGCCCTCATAAACCTGATGACGTGGACGCCTGTGGAGATACTAAAGTCTACTTTATTTATAAAGATACATATCTGTTAATATCATTGTTTTTACCAGTCGTCACTTCCAAACAGAAGTTTTGCTTACAAATGATTGCACCATAAATCCTATATGTTGCATTATTCAAATATAGTTGACCAAATTATTTAAATCCTAAACTTTCCCACTTCAAATACCAAAAATATAATCCACTAAATCAAAACCGCAAATAAACTTGATTGCCGGAAGTATTCGGTTAGTATTTGACATAAAATTGAAAACTTTTGTATTAACGACGGACTTTTCTTTTTGAAACATTTTTTTAAAAGTCTTTAATACCTTGGCCAATGTATGCAGAATGTTTTTGAAATAAATATGATCAGCGTTTTTCAGAATTAAATGTAATAAAGTAGAAGACTTTGCATTTATTTTTTTGTTCCAAATTAAACATTCATGTAGCAAAATTTTTACTTATATTTAAACTTTAAGCATTAAATTTATAATTTGTTATAAAATTTATCATTAAAAATATTTTAAAATCAGTTATGAGAAATGTTTTAAAACCCAACCCGGACACTGAACCGGATGACTTACCGGATTGCTGGGTCACCGGGTCGACCGCGGGTGAACCGTGAGTTAATAAATAAATTAATTTTATTATATAATAATATATCAACTATGTAAAACAAAATATAGAAACTAAAGTTTAATATTTTCTAAATGTTTTTGAAAACATAAAATAATAGTTTGGATATGTATATATTTTATGTTTAAAAACATTTAGAAAATACTTAACTTTAGTTTTTATATTTTTTTATTTTCAATTGACATACAAAATATCAAAAAAATAGTTTAGACTATTTAAAATTTTCTCTAACAAGGTAAGAGTTATGATATCTTTAAAATATCAAGACATAAAATTTATAAATATTTAAATGTCTAATGTAAATAATAAATTAAACTTCAAATACAAAATAAACCAAAAGTAAAAAATCATTGTAATAATTGTCAATAACGGAAATAAACTAACACCAAATCACATCAACTAATTTTGGTTCTTTCTACCATCTTTCATTTCATTTTCTACAGGTGCTATAGTGAAATCTTCATCAAAATCTAAAAATCACAAATATAAAACTGAAAAGGGAAAACCTAACTTCTTTTTTTTTGTCAGCACCTAACTTCTTAATTGGAAACTGAAAATATAAAACATAATCTAAAAACATAATTTAAAACTAAAAAAAAAAAAAGTTATTTATTGGTTCACCTGGTGGTTCAACCGGTATCGAGTTCTAGGTTTTACTGGATTTTTGCGGGTTTCTAAATATTAATTTTTCACAAAACCCAAACCAGACTTTTTCTGGGTCACCGGGTTTACCGGTTCAATCGCGGCAGATCCGGGTCGGGTTTCAAAAACACTGGTTATGAGTCAAATGCAAGACAAGTTTTTTTAAATAAATTTAAACCTCCACATATAAATCGAATCAAACTAAAACATACCAAACTCAAAATACAAAAGTAAAGAAGAAGAAAATGTTCATATAAATCGGAATGAATTATATATTTATAGAACATGAAAAATTGAACTAAATTATAACTAAACCAAAACCGAATCAATGTACCAAATATCAAAAACTAATCACGTCAAATAATTTGAGCCAAATCTATACATAATCGAATGGTTTTTATATCTTTTTAATCTAAAAAAAATTATGACAAAAAAAATCCTGCGCTTTGATTTATATATTTGTAGAACATGAAAAATTAAACTAAATTAGAACTAAACCAAGAACAGAATCAATGTACCAAATATCAAAAACTAATCAGGTCAAATAATTTGAGCCAAATCTATACATAATCAAACAGTTTTATCTCTTTAACCTAAAAACTTAAAACAACAATCGAATTAGAACCGAAAAGAAAAATTCCGCGCTTTCAAAGCGCGGGTCAAAATCTAGTGTTATATTAAAACAGCCAAATCCTTCGATAGAAATATTTATTTTGCTGATTATTTTATTCAGGACTAATTACCCAGACTACTTCGAATATAAATAATAAAATATTTTTTACCATCCAAAAAAATGTTTTCATCTATTGTCGAACAGAAAAACTATTTTCATCTAAACTATACTATAGTATATGCTTGAAAAATGAAAAAAATAAATGTTCTTTGTATAAGTTTGGCTCAACTATTATTCTACAATAAAATATTTCATCAGCAATCGTTATTTTATTTTATTTTTTCATTTTTACTTTTCTATCATATGTTATACTATATATATTATTATTTTTCTTTAAAATTATATTTTAAATATAAGATATCTTCATTATAGAATAATTAAGATTAATTTTTTAAAAACGTGCAACTCACTACATTCTATTTCTAGATATTTAAATAGAACATAAATTATAATTTCATATTTACGTAAGATAATGATCTTATCAAAGCTATCGCAAAGCCATCAGCTTGGCCTTCTCTCAAGTTCTTCTATTCGAAGCTTATTCCGATATTTCAAGATTTTTTGAATTGGCGTGTGTTGTATGCCTCAGGCATTGCTCTCGAAAGGTCTTTCCTAATTGCTAACAGTGTCACTGAGGATCTTTTTCAATCTTATATAGCTTCTGGTTTTCCAGCTTGGCTTGGTCATTTTTTTTTTGTGGTCAAAATGTGCATATAATTTTGTCACTGAGGATCTTTTTTTTTTGAACATCTGAAACACCTGAGCAGACATTCTACACAGGCATATAATTTTGTATTACTCGTGGTAGTTCTCGTGATAAATATGATCAAATGGCTTCCAAAATCACATACATGTCAAAAGAAAAACATGATGCAGTTGCAATCTCTTACTCATCCATCATACTGTTAGTTTTTTTAGCTTTGAATATATAAAAGAAAGGTGAAAAAAAAAACATTTGAGGATTTGGGTGACAAACAAAAGGAAGAATAAAACTTGAAATCTCTCTCAACCACGTCTTTTGCTAAGACGCCATGAGTTAGGCTCGTGATAACGATCATACAGAGGCTCTATGCGTTCCTGGCGCTTACGCTTGCTCATATGGGTTGGATCAGCCACTTTGAAAAACCTTGGAGCTAGCTCCACAAGCCACCTTGGGTCAATCACGGTCACTTGTCTCATGTACTCCTTGGTCGTCATCACAAGATCATGATATATCACCCAATCTGGTTGTCTTTGGAACAATGCACTGCCCGGGTGTATGTAAACCGGTTGGTTCTCCACTAGCGTCCTGTAACCTTCCTGCGGATCTTTTCTTGCTCCATGGAAGAAGAATCCTGCTGTGATTGCTTTCCTTATCTTCGTGAAGTTCTTCCCCGCGCTCACCACGTCTAGTTTATGTTTGTCCATAATGCTGAGAAGCTGTTTCCTCACGTCTTGAGCACGTCGTAACGATCGTGACTGTATGAAGTTCTCAGAACACCATGGGCCTGAGAAGTTCTTAGCCTTCCAAGCTTCATACACAGCTAGCAATGTGAAGTGATCACCTTCAGGCTGGAAAAACTTTGCCCTCTTCTGGTCTGCTTGAGCTTGCTTCTCTCTTGGTCTATAAAATACGTTGTCCGTCTGGATCATAGCAATCATCGTCAAAATCTCATCGCTGCACCCAAGATCCACACTCGCTAGCAACATCTTAGAGAGAGGTGGTTCGAGAGGAAACTCAGCCATTTTTCTACCTAGGTTTGTCAACAGTCCTTCCTCATCCAAAGCTCCCAGGCTGTACAACTGTTCCATAGCAGAGATCAAGGCTTGCGGTTGGGGTGGATCCATGAAGTCAAACGACAACAGGTCATTGATACCCATTGCTTTCATGGTAAGGGTTGTCGTTCCTAGGTTACTCCTCTGGATTTCAGGGATTGATGTAGGAGGCATCTCATTACAGTATGCGCTCTTCGTGTAGAGACGGTAACATTTCCCAGGACCAGTACGACCAGCACGCCCAGCTCTCTGCGTTGCCGCGACCCTACGAGGCTGCGTACACCCAATCTTTCCTTTGGTAGTGTAACCTGCTTCGGCAAGATACTGAGTCACCTGTGTCGTCTTACCTGAACCAGTTTCACCAATGACCACCAACACTTGATTATCATGCACAGCCTGTATCAGCTCCGTTTTCAGCTTGTATATAGGAAGGCTCTCCCTCTGCTCCTGGATAGAAAGCTTTGATCTTTGTCCAAGAGTTGGAGTATTCCCGAAAGCATCCTTCTTCCACTCAGGCATGTCATAAGCGGATAATCCAACACCTCTAAGCTCCTGTGCAAGATGCCTTTCACCAGTTTCAGGCATAGGATCTTCCCAAGGACGATTCAGATCCTTGGGGATAGAGTCAAGCATTGTTCTTTGCTGCTGATCCCTCATTTCTCTCTTCTCCTTGGTGAGCGCAGACTGAAGTGCAGCAGCACGACTCAAGGAGCCTTGTGGATTTCTGAAGATCTTGACAGGAGACATGTCAGCAGAGTGCCCTTGTAAGAAAGCAGGTTCTTCTTCGTTCATCTCAATCTCGAGCTCTTCTTCCTCCTGATAAAACATCCCATCTCCATCCTCCTCATCATACTCAGGAAAGTCAGTGGCTTTAAGAGCACCAGAAGCAATCATCTGCTTCGCTTCCCATCTCTCAGGGGAGCTCATCTTCTTCTTCAGTGGCCTCCTACGTGAAGGACGCTCCTCCTCAAGAATCCGGATGGTATCCTTTGTTCTAAAAGATGGATTACTCCTCCTCGGCTTGTTCAAGACTCTACCCGTGTTCTGATCAACATCCTTCATGGAAAGACTATACTTAGCACCACCAGATAGAACTTTGACGTACACTTGCATATCACGCTTCACCAAACTCTCTGCAGCCCCCATCTGAGAAACATGAACAAGACCTTCTTTCCCTCTGAACCTATCAAACTGAACAAAGCAGCCAGACTCCATCACCCTATTCAATCTACCTTTGTAAACCTGATACAACTCAGGCTCCCTATCACGTGATCTCCCCCTCCTATACCTATCACCACCTGATCTTCCTCCCCTATCTCGACCCTCCTCTCTCTGAGCTTCCCTCTCAATCTCCTTGACCTTAACCGCTAAGCCATTGAATCTCCCTTTCTCCTCGGATTTGGGCGGGTAGATCCCGTGGATTACAGTGAGCAGCGAGCGGACGAAATAATCAGGAAGCTCCGCGTCGTCATTCTTCAGCTTCCTATCGAGTTCATCGGCGGTATCGGAGTTGCGGCCGAGATGGATGATGTACTCGGCTAAATCCTTTGGCTCTACAACTCCAACATGCGTTTCCAATTCGTTGCAGATGTTGGAGACGAGAGATAGGTGCTTTAGTTTCTCCATGCCACCTCCTCAATCAACGAAACAATATTCCAAGAACAAGTTTGTTTCTTTCTCTCGATCCTTTTCTTAGGGTTTCTCTTCTTTTTCACTCTGATATTTCTTGTTTTGGGTTTCTTCTGGCTAAATCATCTAGTTTATATAGGGATTACAAAAACTGCCATTGCCTTTTTCATCACGTCGGTATACAATATCATTAAACCGATGAAATAGAAATAAGTTATGCCAAACCCAATTATTTCACGCTTTTTGTATTGCCTCTACAAAATCAAATCTTATTTTTTCCAAAAATCACTTCACTACTTTTATATATCCCCTATATATTACAACATATTTTATATGTCATCACCACAATCATTCTTAAAATCTTTAAAAAATATGTTAGTCCATCAAAATATATAATAAGTTTTGTATTAAACTAATCATAATTAATTATTAATGTTTTTCATTGTTTCCTTAAATAAAAATAATATTTAAACCAAAAAATAAATTACTTTATGTAACATATTTTCTCTCCTATTACATATAAGATCATATATTTAATCCATATATCACGAATCAAACGTTGTATAAATTTACTTATTCGAATTCTTTAAATATTAAACATTACATTTAAAATGTATATAAGAAGATTTATTTATCCATTTTATTAATATACATAAACATACTAATTGGTTTATTAATTTATAAATACATCATGTAAACGGTTAATGTAATTAAAAATATTATTTGACAAATATGATATATAATATATCATTTAGTTTTATATCCAACCACAATATAAACAACAACAAAATTACAGACAATTAAAAACCGTCGTTTTATCATAATGTTATATATTACAATATACAAACACATGTTTGTGAAACCATTACATCTTTATGCTGCAAACAAATTCATATATCTATTCTATTTTTAAAAATACATGTGTGGATGCACTGATCAAGTTCTAAATGACGTTAAAACCTTATGATAATGTAATCAATAGACGTTATAATTTTTTCATGTAAAATGTATGCTATTAAATAACCTCTATAAATGCACAAAGCAAACCCATTATCTTAACGATGGCAAAACATGATTGTACACATACTATCCAACTAACAAATGTACTCAAATAAACTTTTCAATATAGAAGAAGGAATTGTGTATATAATAAAAATACATATATTGAAAGATCAAATGCACGTAATTAAAAAGTTGAAACTTAAATGTATGTTATATAAATGGATCTTCATAAACTCAAAACTACAAACAATAATACGCGAAAAAGCAATAATAAATGCTAATAGATCCAAAAAAACTAAAATATAAGAAGTTAAAACATAATGTAAAAATTAATATATTATTTAGCATAATATAAGCAAATAAAATAAAATTACAAAGCAAAATAAATAGAAAACCACACATGTGTACACCATCAAATAGAAGATAATAACGTACAACTCAAGTGAGTGTACAAAATATAAATAAAATGTTTAGGATAATTAATATTTGTGTATGCGTAGACAAGTCTCTAATAAAAAATATAGCAAATATGTTGTTTAGTTGCGGAATGAATATAATAAATAAAGCAAAGCTGTTGTTGTTAAATATCAAAATATGGTTAACTGAAGGTTTATTATATATTTTGTTTAGACACGTCTTCTATGGAAGCAGAACAAGTATGACATTTTCTGGATGCTTACATATCTTTATTTATTTGCTTGACATTTTTCTGGATGATCAGCCACATGATTGGATCCGGATCTCAATTTCCACCACTAAGTAATATGCAAGAATTGACAATGTTGTGAGTGTCAGAGCTTATATTTTAGCACTAGCCTTACAAAAACAAATTTGCTGGTTCCAAAAGTTGAATGTTCACTCTGTCTCACTGTTTTCCTACAGAGTTCTTAGAAACTTGAATTTTACTGGAGAGTTACCATCGTACTTTCGAATAAATATCACTAATTTAACCCTCTTGTGATAGTGAACAAAAAAAATCCTCTTTTGATTAGATTTGTATCTTTCTTCGATAGACTCAATGATCCCAAATTCAATTAGATTGATTTGTGTTTTTTGTTTGCAGTTATACAAATTCAAAATAATCATTCTTTCATTTGTTTTTATAGTAAAATAGATAAATCTTGATCTCAACCAAATATTTTTATGGACCAAATAATTTATTATCTAAAATATCTAAATTTTATTAAAAAATAATTGTAAAAATTACTAACAGAATATTTATATTTTATATTTTGAAATATCACAATATTAATTAACTTTACATAATATTTCTAGTATATATGATAATCCCACTTATGTAAAGAAGCACAACTTTAAATCTAACATTTAATTATGTATAATATTTTATTTTTCTACTTAATGCATCATATATAATTATGCAGATATCATATAAATACTACACTTTAACTCTAGCTACAATTTATTTTAAGCTATTCAAAATCACTTAATTAATAGATATATTGCTTATGTTTATTATTGTTTTACTACTACTTAATTTACAAACCATAGTCCATAAAAATAATATTTAAACCAAAAAAATAAATTACCTTATGCTATATATTTTCTCTGCTAGTATATATAAGATCATATAGAATAAATTCATATATCACGAGTCAATGTTTTATACATCTACTTATTAAAATTCTTAGACTTTATATTTAAAATGTATATGAGAGGATTTTTTATCCATTTTATTAATATAAATAAACGTACTAATCGGTGTATTAAATTATAAATAAATACATCAGAAACGGTTAATTGTAATTAAAAATATTATTTGACAAATATGTTATATAACATATCATTTTGATTGGTTTAATATCCAATCACAATATAAACAACTAAAATTACAGAAAGTTGAAAAAAATGTTGATTTATCATAATGTTATATATTATAAATCGAACAAATATTTTTACAAACACATGTTCGTGCAACCAATACATTTATTTTTATGTCGTAAAAAGTTTCATATTCTATTTTAGAACCTATAATCATTTGAAGGCATATGGCCCATTTAAGCTAAGCCACACTATACTTCTGCCATCTAGCCCATTTGAATTGGCCTTTTAAGCCCATGACTTGAAACGCTACAAACTCCTTACTGAGCGAGATACCCACGGAGTCTCTCTAATCCCTCCCAAGGCAATGGCGTCGAACAGCAGAGAAGCGAGGAGGCGGAAGATCTTAGAAAGAGGATCTGACCGTTTGGCCTTTATCACTGGTCACATCAACGGCGTTCCTCCTCCTCCTCCTCCACCTTCTTCCGATCCCTCTTCCCTGTCTCAATCTCCTCTCCGCACTAGTGATTCCTCACCGGAGACGATTCCGCCTCGCGATCAGATACCTACTGATGGAGAAACAGGTTCTCTTTCCCCCCTCTCCCTCGCAGTCAAGTTGATGATCACAGTGTATGTGTATGGCTAGTTATAGATTATTCGAATTCATATATGGAAGATTAGAAGATGCATTTGTCTAGCTTCATAAGAAGAGTGGTGTGAAGGAACCATCTCTTCCCTAGGTGTTTCTTTAACCTTACCTTAACACTACCTTGTTAATTAAGGGTTTACTTGTTGTATCCACGTATTTACAAATGTGTGTTTGCTTGCTTAACTTGTTATATTCCGAACAAGAATCGTGATGTGTGTAATGGTGGTAGCATCACTGAGATAAGCATATTAAGAAACACCTACCTAGTGTATTGGTTTTGATGATCCTGGTTGTGATATTGCAGCTTTCACTAGTCATCAGGAAAACATCTCTGAGGCTTCGATGCTTGCTAATATGGACCCTATCATCCATCAAAGCAGAGCAGACTCTCTCAAGTATACTGAAACATTGGCTGAAGCCTCCTCCGCTTCAAGGGTACAACCGTCTCCTGCAACCCCATCAGTCGTAGATTTGGGCGCTTCTCTTGCATTTACTCCTCTGGTTAGTTTCGTGAACACCATCACTCCAAAACACGTTGGAGCCGCCGTTGATGCTTCCGAATACGCACGGATGTTCTCATCTCTTGTGATTGCGCTTCTTGTCGTGCTATCTCACCTCGGGTTCTCTTCCCTAGGCAGCAGCATAGTAAGCTTCAGACCTGTCTTCTTGCTTCTCTTGACCGATGCTACAATTGTGCTGGGACGTGTTCTGCTGAGCCATCATGGCGATCCTCCCTCAGCTTCAAGGCGAGAAACCTCAGTAATGAATGGACAAGGCATAGCGGACCAAGTGGGCAACGCGCTGGAGATGGTCATGATGATGAAGAAGATAATGAACGCTGTTTCTATGGATTTTAGCTTGTACGCTGTGTTTCTCATATGTGGCCTCTTGTTCACACAAAACATCTTTGCTTAGGTCCTCTTTGTAGGTTTCTGATTCCTTTTTTTTTGGACATCATGTGATTTCTTATTCATTTCTCATACTATTATAGACTACGCTTATGAGTAACATATTTATCAAGTATTGGTTTGTTTGATAATAAAGACGAGGTTTAGTGTCTTATGATTCATTATGTTCTGTTTATGGTTTTCATCTTTTGAGTAGAAGAAGATATAATGAATGTTTTCATCTTTAAGTACAGAGTTATTGAAGCTAGAAGATTTTGATTAAAAAGCACAGAGTGGTATGGGCATTATCCATCAGGTTTGCATTCACTCTTTCAAGCTTAGTCTAGCATTTTGCACCTTGAGAGACAGCTGAAACTTGTGTTCTTCCATATCTCTCAAAATAGACAGCAGGTTTGCTCTATAAGCTTCGCATCGCTGACCTGTCCTCTCCAGTTCAGCTGTCAGTTCAAGTATGGTCCTCTCCTTTTCACCCTGACATTGAAGTGGATGATACATTCCATTGGCAGTTTCTTGAGTTTCGTCAGACTGGTAAGAATCCCCATTGGTTACTCCTCCTCTAGTTTTACTACTTGCAGCAGCAACCTTCTTGGCAGCTTCATCTAAGGCAACCACTGCAGCTTTATAAATCTGAATAGACTTGGCTCCCTCCTCCACATACTTGGTTGCTTCTTGACGGAGATTGTCATAGCAGACGGTTAAAGATGATTCTGGGCAACCACTGTTCGAAAACTCGCCGCTACTCTTTGCTTCCTTGGTCCATCTCCTTAGCAGATACCTAGACGGAAGAGTAAAAACATTTCTGGCACTGAACACAGCCAATATATGTCTACAAACAATCCCCGAATACTCAAATATCCTACAGCTGCAATTAGCTTTCACCTCCTCAAGAGACTCAAACTCAACAGTGTGACCTTGTCCAAACTTCCCCACACGATAAGTGGAATCACTCATCTTACTCACAGGATTCGCGGAAATCTCCAAAAACTCCTCCTGAAACTTCATAAACGCTGCTCTCGTATACACTCCAGCAGCTTGCTTCTCCATCGGAGAAGCCGTCTTCAAAACAGGAGTAGAGTTAGTCGATTCATAATCAGCTCTCAGCTCTTTCACACGCCAGCTTTCAACAGCTTCCTCACACTGTATCATGACCATCTCCATGGTGGTTGACCCGTCCACAAACCCGTGGAAGAACGAGTTCTTGTTCTCACTAGACAGCTCTCCAAAAAAAGTGTCTTTAATAAAAACAGGAACCCACTGCTGCCTAACGTTATAAATAGACTGAAGCCAATGATCCTCCTCTAGACAGTATCTCCTCACAACAGAGTCCCAAGCCCCTTCAAACTCAGCAACTGTCTCCGTCTCCCTAACACAGCTCAAGAACTCAGACTGAAACCCGGGGTGAGACCCAAACACGTGAGCGAGCTTCTCCATGATAAGAGGGAGGCTGAAGCGAAGACGCGCCTGGGGGAAAACCTGAGAAGCGGCGAGGTGGATCACGGGGTCAGGCTCGAGGGTGATGGAAGGAGGAGGAGGAGGAGAGGACATGGCTTGAAGCCAAGAGTGGAAGAGCCAGGCGAAGGAGGATTGAGATTGGTTGAGGATGAGAGCGCAGCCGAAGAGGAGAGGGTGGCCGTGGTGGTTGAAGCCTGTGAAGGCGGCGAAAGGGACTTGACTGTTTCTCAGGTAGGTAGTGTCGAAGACGAGGGTGTCGCCGAAGTGAGTGTAGTTTAATCTGCAAGTGGGATCGGCCCAGAAAACGTTTCCGACATTGTCTTCGTCTTCCAATGCGTATGAGAAAGATGGGTTCTCGAGGTGTTTGCGTTTCAGATAGTTCAAGACGTGTTCCAGACTCATCGCGGCAGGTAACAAGGTTGTAACTTTGCAGAAGCTTGAGATGAATTGAGACAAGAAATTAAAACTGCACAGCGATGGTGATGATGATACCTGTAAGACTATAACCCTAGAACCTTGTTCTGTCGACGGAGTAATCCAGAGAGAGAAATGTGTGATGCAGTTAACGGTTAGGCAATGAAACTATTTGGGCTTATTAACTTCTTGGGCTTAGTCCATTGAACAGGTATGTAAATGAGATAAAATGATTAATGCTGGATAATTATGCTAGAGAAATATTATGATTTTAAAACCAACATCTCTCTCAAAGAGTTGATTACGTATAAAGACACTTTTTGACTTTGCTTTACCTTTAGAGATACTTTCCGCTAGAAGAGCACTTCTTAATACAGATGAAGATATTTGAGACACAATTGCCCTTGTTCAGTTAAAATAATGAAACAGTTTCGTTAAAGATTACTTACGAAAAAAAAGAAAAGTAACCACCTATTTGTTATGTCTGGACAAAATATTATTAGAGTGAAGTTTTTTTCTATTTTTGTTTTTATTAATACACCCCCCCCCCCCCCCCCCTAATTCTCTTTTGCTTGTTTTTACAAAATTTAAAATATAAAAATAAATATATTTGGTATAATAAATTGTACTTTTTTATTCTTTATATTTTGAGATCCATTTTTATATAGTTTTTAAATTTATAAATAGATAATATTATTTAAATCTAAAAATACATATACATGAAAAGTGTGGACATGTAAGTCATGGACGGATAATTCGTGGACATACAGGTCGTGGACGGATAATTCGTGGACATACAAGTCGTGGACATATAATTCGTGGACATACAAGTCGTGGATAGATAATTTGTGGACACACAAGTCGTGGATAAGTTAATCCGAAAAACAAAAATATTGTTTTGTGGATGGATGTATGAATAAAATGTAATGGATGATGTGATATGGCTTTGATTTTGAACATTATAGATACTTATCCACTGATGCTATATACTATAAATGTATCCACCAAAAGTCGTTATATCTTCTTATAAGTAGCTCTGCAAAATTTATAAAACCTGATGTTGGAAACAAAATGTGGGCGTGGACAAGTAAAAGCTCTGCAAGATAATATGTTTTGTGACATGATTTTGGAAACAAAATGTTGTGGATAGCATCCAGTTAACAAAAAGATGTGGACGTGGACAAGTGAAAGCTTTTAAAAGAAGCTATGCAAGATTTGTAATACCTGATAGCTTATCGTAATGATAGAAATGTGATAGAAACTGTATAATTTTTATTATTTTAAAATTATTTTTGCAATTCTTTATTATTTTGTTTCTAAAATGTAAAAACACAGATAATATATAAATCATGTCTATATATATATATTTGATATTTTATAAAGTTTTATTTAATTAGATATTTTATAAAATTTTATTTTATTAGATATTTTTATGGACATAATAAGTGTGGATGTGAATTTTGGTAATAAGAGAATTGTTTAATAAAGTGTATAATTAAAAGTATGGGACAAAATCAAGAGAATCTATAAGTAAATTAAAGAATGTTGGGGTAAAACTGCGTATAACCAAACATTTAAGGACCATTATGTCAAATAGAAGAACTTGACCATTGTTGCTTCACGAGGTTTCTCTCTGAAACCAAATCGACGACGAAGACTCCGACCAGCCGCCGCCATGGCGGAAGGGTTCCGAGTATAACGACTATCGTGAATGATCAGTCGCAGATTGAGCTTGGCTGCGGCTCACTTCCGGTTGCGGAGAAGCTGTAAACGACGGAGGTGGCTTGGACAGGAAAATCAGTCGGCCTGTTGCAGAAGAAGTAGTTCACTATTTCTCAGAAATCGTTGCAGTGTGAGATTGAGAAACACAAAGAAGATTAAGCAAGCCCACGGGTTAGTGAAGGAGATAACGGTTGAACAAGTCAATAGCATATAAATCAGTAATTTCCCTCTAGAGCATCAAACTCAGAGAAGATGATTGCTTGATTTTGGTTTTTAAAATTAAATCAATAATGCATAAAATATATATTCAATTTAGGAAGAAAAGGTAACGAGAGAGATAGTTGCAGGGCAATATAGATATTGAGCAGCTAAAATGTGTCTGGCAAGTGGAAAGTGACTCTAAAGGTAATTGTAAACTCAAAATGTGACTCTGAATGTAATTTTTTCTATTTATTTTATGAAACTTCCCAAAATAAAATTAATTTATAATCTGCATTATTTTGTGTTCTTTGAGATTTAAAATGTAAAAATACTAATGAAGCCTTATTTAAACCACTAGACTGCTTCCATTTAACTTTTACTTGCTTTTCAGATGAAGTTTTATATCTTCACTGCATTTTATATTAAAGCTTATTGTCCCCCTATGGCAACAAAAAAAAGTGAACGTTTGAGCTTAATTAACACACACAGAAAGTAGATGTACTAGGAAAAGACACATTTGTGTAATCCTTTATTATTTTTATAAAAAAAAAAAGAGTGAGAAAAAGAGACTATTATGATATTATCTATCTAACACAACACCTTCAAAATGAAGTTAAAACTTTTTAGAAACTAGTCGAATTCAATACGATGAAAACTTCTCAAGCATCCAATAAAAGCGATGAACAATGTTCTTTTTCCCTTCTTATACGCCTTTCTACTGTAAATTCTAAACATGATGCATAGGACATTAATAGAGACTTTTGTACGGAGCCAGGAGAGGATCAGTTCATTTTGATCTGGATTTGGCGATGGACGTGAACTAGATGCTCCACATATGATGGGCCGCCTGCTGCTATGTCCTCTACCATATACGACATAAACATCATTCCTGAAAAAGGTACCAAAGATTATTTACAAACAAAGTTTAACAAGAAATCCTTCTCTTATTAATCAATCAAACTCACAAGTTTCAAATCACAAAAATCAGTCTCTCAACTCACAAGAGATGCAACAACATAAGCATCTCTATTTATAAGACTAGATAACTCATAATCCTATTAGCACAACAAACTTTCCTTATTTCCTAATCCTATTACAAAATCATATTTCACTAGGATTAGGATAGCTTGAGTCTTAAGCTATTGTCAAGCTTATTCCAACATTCTCCCTTTTAAACTTGATTCCATTTTCACTTACACTATGAACTCCAATAAGACTTCTGATTTCTTTGAATCGAATTCTACTTAGAGCCTTCATAAGTATGTCAGCTCTTTGTTCACTCCCCGGAACATGTTCAACTTCAATTTGCTCATTCTCTACGCATTTTCTAATGAAATGGAATCTTTGATGAATATACTTGCTGCGACCATGGAACACTATAGGTTCTTTGTGAGCGAGATGGAAAGGTACATAGTCATTAAGAGAGAATTACAATATATTTATACACTAAAAATACCTATATATGCAATATATTAATCATATTAATGTCCACACATGCGTGCACACGGTCCACCTAATTATATTTAAAATAGTTTTTCAGAAATATAATTCTATATAGCATGATTACTTCCCAGTTCCCACAAAATAATATATACAGCTATATATAAATATTATAAACATAAAATTTCGAATAATTTTTTGAAACTCACAAAATAAGAGTATTCACTATGCTATTTATTGTAGGAATTTTTTTTCTTATGATAAAGATTATAGTATTTGTTGCAAAAAAAAAATCATATAAATAAATCATATTATTTTTGGTTTTTTTTTTCGGGTTCTGTTGTAATTCAAAAATGAAAATAATTTGAATAAAATCTTGAAAATTTCAAATTTAATAATTATAGTATAATTTATTATTTTTGGTTCTGTTTTTTTTTTTTTGGGTTCTGCCGTGATTCAAAAATGAAAATAATTTGAATAAAATCTTGAAAATTTCGAAGTTAATAAATATAGTATAATTTATTTCTTTGTTTGGTGATTAAAATATTTAAATATCAAAAGAAAGGTGAAAAAAAATTCTTTAATGTATTAAATGATAAAGGATCGGTTTCGATTTGCTTTGCTGAGTTCCAATTTCAGCTCGGACCCGGTTCGATATTCTAATCCAATTATCGGTTCGACACATAGCCGGAAATAGCTAATTCCTTTGTCGTGTAGCCAGTAGCCCTACCCTCAAACGATTTCCACCTCTTTTAAGAAACCCTAATCATCTCGCTCCGTCCCCATCACACAACCAGCTTCCCGAAGCTTCCTCTACCTTCTCTTGTTCTGTCCTTTCATCTCTCTATCAATCCTCAATCTATCCTCGAACCCTAATTATCAATCGCTTTCCAGAATCTACTTGTAGAAAAATCAAATTTTTTCCTATCTCCCCCGTAGAAAATTAGTGACGATTGTATCCCTTATCCATCTCCCCTTGCATCAGATCGTTTTCGTGTTCTGGGTTTTGTAAAGATCGCACCTTTTTAGCTGTTTGTTATCTGAATCGTTGATTGTCTGAGAGAGAGAGAGAAGGAAAGATGTTTGGTGGTGGAAACAGGAGAGACGAGGGATCGATGCCGATTCAGAACACTAACTTGTTCGCTGCTTTGGACACTCGCAAGAAGAAGAAGAAGTCGGACAAGGCTGGTGGTAAGAGCAAGGGTTCGTCGTCATCGCAGAAGGAGCCTGAGCCTCAGGTCTTCTGGGCACCTACGCCTCTCAAAGCTAAGGCTTGGGCTGATATCGACAGTGACGATGAAGATGATGACTATTTCGTTACCACTGCTCCGCCTCAGGCCTTGTGGAATGCTTCTGAAGCGTCTCGCTCGGATGTGAAGGAGACTCACGTTGAGGTATTATAGATGTCAATATATTTCATACGCTGTCGTCTTGCGTGTTTGCAATTTCACGTGCTTTGAATGCTGCCGCTTGAAACTACTCTCGTTTAGGACTTGAGCATTCAATGGTTTTGGCTTTTTATTTGCTGTTGAGTTCACGCTTTGGAGTTGGCTGTTTTGTAATCTGAAGGTCTAATTGTAAACATTTGAATTTGATGTTGTAGAATTTTCTCTAGGCACTGTAAGTTTGTGCCTGTTTGTCTGTAAATCGTGGTTGTGAGTGTATCTGTATTTGTTATTGAGATGAGTTTGCTTTTAATGTAGCAGGAAAGTGAAAGTGAAGAGGATATCCTTGATGAAGGTGATGATGATGATTTGGAGGAAGAGCAGGAGACGCAAGTGCATCCAGAAGCAGAGCCTGAGGTGAAGAAGTCTCCTGAAGTTCCTGCACCACCCAAGGAGGCGGAGAGGCAGCTTTCCAAGAAAGAGAGGAGACAGAAGGAACTTGCTGAGCTTGAGGCTTTGTTAGCAGATTTTGGAGTTGCACCCACTGGTCAAGACAACACTCAAGGTATCTATCACACAGTCTCGCAATGATGTCTTACTTATGTGGACAGCTTTCTACACTGGCTTATTATTACGGGCTGAGGTAGTCATTTTTTGCTAATACCCTAACAGATAATCAAGAGAAGAAAGAAGTCAATGGAGAGGGAGAGAAGAAGGAGAACGCAACAGGAGAATCAAAGGCCTCAAAGAAGAAGAAAAAGAAGGATAAACAGAAGGAGGCAAAAGAGTCTCAGGAAGAAGTGAAGAGCAACGCAGATGCTGCTGGAGGTGAGTCCGCTGAGCAGGAGCAGGAGGAAGCTTCTTCTTCCATGGATATCCAAGAACGGCTCAAGAAGATTGCATCGATGAAGAAGAAGAAGTCAAGCAAAGAGACTGATGCCGCTGCAAAAGTTGCTGCACAGGAAGCAGCTGCGAGGAAGGCAAAGCTGGCTGCCGCAAAGAAGAAGAAAGAGAAGAGTCACTACAACCAGCAGCCAGTGAGGTGAAATCAATCACCCACTCAAACCTGTTTTGATATATGAACATGTGTTTCCCTCTTTCTGTTCATATGAGACTTTACTCTTTGATAAAATCTGTTGAAAGGAGGGGGGATGTGTTTGGGTCGTACTTTTAGAGATATGACTTTGATCTTTTTAAATTTATGTTATACAATGGGACATAACCAGGAAAAAGATTTGTCTTTGAGTTTGTTTTGCTCTTCCTTTCTTTTGTCTTTGTATTCTCTCGTTTCCACTAGAATCATGTCAGGTGCATATGCTTTAATTGCTAGTCCCCTCATGGTGTAGTGATGTGTTACTAAAACGAATATACACACTAACCCCTCATGGTGTAATGTGTTATTTTTAAGAATGTCCTTGTGGGATGAAATCCACAACCCAAAATACCATAAAACAAGTGTCATTCCGTATATATTTTGTTATAATCTTAACCTAAGGTTTTGTCTTTAAATTAAAAGTTAAGCGGCTAAGAAAGAGGTTGGTAAGGCCAATTCGCTGGGGAAGTAGAAATGTTGAGAAGAGTGATCGCTATTGTCGCGGTTAGCTCACGGAGGTGATGATGATGAGGAAGATAATGGGATTCTCTGCATTGTCTTTGCGGGCTTTGCCCTGATGCATTAGGTATTCACTCTGTTTCCATGAGGCCAAGGCTCGAGGCTTTGGCGTTATCTGATGATCCTACTCAATACACAGGCCCTTCTTTTGAGTAAGTGTGTTCCTCTACAAAATTTTCTTACAACCTTGTTCACTACTCATTAGTATTACAGTCTTTTTTAGCTTTCAAGCTTTTTCTACAAATAAAGGATTGGTCTTTGGCCTGCTCTTTGTTCATTTCTCAATTCTAAAAAAAAAGGATGTGTGCTGTTGTTAATTGTTTTGACAGAGAGCCTGATGAAAAGATGAGAGACGTATTCCATAGTTTCCTAGAGGAGCGGCGTGTGAATGAGAGAGTCTCTTCCCGTTTCTTCAGACATGGCTTTATGTGAAGGATCACCCTAACTTACTGAGATGGTTCAAATCAGTTGGCACATACGTTCATGAAAACCCGTCTGCGGAAAACGCCTAGGTCTCCATCAGAATGACGTATCTTTTCAGTCTATACCACTCTTAAATGATACAGAGTCACTTTTGCTCATCTCAACCCGTTTAAAGTAAGCATATGCATCAAGCTGTGATGGTATGTTAAGAAATGTTCATTTCAGTCGACTCGGTCAACTCTCTTTTGAAACGCAGAGCTATGACCTTAGTATACTTAGCCTTGAGGCTGAGATTTTGAAACAAGGTCACTGTCTTAAGACTTTTGAAGAATAAGTAGAACATATTCAGGGTCCAGTATAAAGTTTCTATTATAGAATATTGACATCTATACCAGTCTATTGATAAGGCAATTCAGCTGCACAAGGTATTGAAAGAGCCCTGGCTCTCGTATAAGATTCAGAGAATAAACAAAAAAAAAAAAAAAAAACAAAGTATCTAGAACACACGCAAACTCAAATCACTGACTTTCAAAACTCTCCTACGTGTTCAGAGGGTTTTAATTTACAAAAGCGAAAAGGCATTTCTTCTTTCTTCACCTTCTTAACGATGAGGCTAAGAAGCAAACGTCGTTTTGTGTAAGAACAATCGCTGTGTACCGTTTTCTCTAACATCGACCAAATGTCTAGATGATGCTGTGCGCCAAACCGTTATCAACTCTATGTTCATTCCTTTGTTGTTGAGTATTATCGTTTTCACCAGAAGACAGCGAGCTCAAGACCCCCTGGCTCGTTAAATCAGAGTTCTTCTCTCCAACTTCACTCTTGCAGAGAGGGCAACTCGCATTAATCTTCAGCCACTTGTCAACACACTCTTTGTGGAAGAAATGCGAACAAGGAAGCTCTCTTAACTCTTCGTTATTCGCATACTTCGCTAAGCAAATGCAACAGACCTGCAAAAAAAAAAACAATTGTAACTATTCAAGATACTTGAACTGTACGTATGCAGAGTCAAAATCGTAAGCAAAAACTCACAGCGTCTTCTCCTGAAATGGCACGTTCGTTATCTGTTCCAGCCGCCACAACTCCACCTTCGATACTACTCGAACCACTACTCCTGCTTTTCTTCAGCTTAAACTTATGGGTAGGCAATGCGTTTATCGACTCAGGTGTAGCACCTCGGGGTTGAGTTAAATCTTCTCTGTATCCGAGAATCGAGATAATGCACGGCAAGCAGCAACATATAGTTGTGCAGAGGATGAAAGGCATGGCGTAGCCAATACAGCTAAAGGTAAGAAACACTAAACATAACCTATATAACATTCAAAGAACCAAAAAAAACAGGGTTAAGAGTCTTTGACAAATGTACCCAAAAGGTTTGAAACCGAAAGAGTATTACCTGTACAAGTTAGGAGCCTCAGATGCAGATGAATGCCCTCCGAATATCCAGACGTTACCTACCACAAACCATATCGCAAAGAAGCAATCCAGAGCCATTTTGAAGTACTCCATAAGAACTTTTAGTCTACAACCCAAAAACCAAAGACTCAAATGAGTGCAAACAAAGTACATAAGGCGCGTAAAGACATGTATGTATACCTGGCAGCGCTTATGAAGCCAGGGTATCTACTACTACCACGAGAAGAAGACGTGTTGTTGTTGTTGTTGTTGGTCTGTCGAGCATCTCCTCCTTCTGATGACCTGGATATCGAAAAGGCGAATGGTCCTGCTGCAACGTTAAGATTAGGACGATGCTGTGCAGGATCCTGTTCAGAGGGGTGACTGAAATGATAATATCTCCAGTACAGGAGAGGGAGCGTTGCAACGCATCCACAGGCGTAACCAACAATCCAAGCAAACAAGGGTGCACGTGGATGCTCGTGTTTAGACAAAGACAAAACGACTATAGCTGCAATGATCTGGCCGAGAGTGAGGAGTAGCTCAATGGAAATCCATAGGCCAGAGTTCAAAGGACTGCGTCTGCGACGGGGGGTTCTAGGATTTGACCGCACAGAAGAAGAGGAAGAAGCTGTAGCTGGGTGAGAAACAGAAGCAGTAGAAGAAGAAGGTCTCTCCTCCTCATGGTGTAAAGGTTCATGAGAAGAGGAGCTTGGAATGTCAATGATGTGGTCATTTGATGAATGTTCCATGAATGGTAGATTAAGGGTATGAGCTTTAGTTGTCAGAAGAGAAACACCCATCTAAGGTTTTGTAATACCATGGAAACTCAAAATTTGACTTCCTGCAAAACCCATTAAACAAAACTTTCTCAGTTCATGAAATTGAGAGAGACAAGTAAGCATAAACCCTAAATTAAAATCATCAATTCATTAACAAACCCTAATTAGCAGATGGAATTGAGAAATCAGGGAACAAACCTAATTCTTCAAATGGGTGAGGTTTCCTTCTTCAATTGGAGAGACCCGAGAAGAGAGAGCCCAGAAAGAGTCGAACTTTATTGAGCTATTGAAATCGTAATCGTACTACTTCTTCTTCTTCAATTCTCTTGCGATTAGATTTTGTTTTTTTTTTCTTTCTTTTTTTTTGTGTGCTCACCGATCAACTAAGGAGATATAATAATATCTTTTTTTTTATATTCGGAGCCAAACAGCAATCACACAAACAGAAGAGTATGTAAACTACAGGCGTATGATGATGGATTCAGGTTTCAGATAGTGATGGGGTTCTTTGGCTCCTTGCTTTTTAGTATTTTATTTCAGAACTAATAAGAAAATGTGTAATAAAAATGAGAAGAGATTGTTTGTGTTCTGACTGACTTTACAACCTCCCCTGTTTTTCGGTGCGGCGCGTAATAGCTGGACTGAAGGATGCCTTTTCTTGTTGATCACTTTTTTTTCTTTCTTGGATGGGCTCTTCTTGATGCATCCATGATCCAGATATGTTTCTCTTGCTAATATTTGGTGTGAGAGAGTTTAGAGTGTTTTTGTTATGTTGTGACAACATTCTCTTTTTGATAAGAAATTTAAGGTGTGTGAGTCTCTATTCTTCTTATTCTAGCATATGGTGTCAATCTTCTTGTTTCCACACAAAAAAAAACGATTTTTGTAATCCAAACCTACGACAAGGATGATCCCAGTAACATGGCATTTGCCGCCTGCAAAAGTATTTCACGAGAAGTAAAAACTTTTAAAAAATTTTTTTGAAATTTTCCTTTCACATGATGTAAACGCAAACTTAGAGATGATTGGTGTTTGAAACAATCTAGGCCTTAAAGTAGGTACACATTCCCTGAGTTTTTTTTTTCCTACTATTGTCTGACATGCAAGTCTCCAAGATTCAGGCTTCTTCACAATACTAATAAACAAGGCCTTAAAATATTTTAAACAGTTCCCAGGTTCTAATTTTAATCTGAAGTTGCATTAACCTTTTTAAAGATGCATGGTTTATGTATTTGTTCTCGCGCCATCAAGTACGTGCACATAAGAACACCAAATGTGCTTGAGTAAAACACAAACTCGAAGGATCAAATCATACAAGCACAAGTAAAAAGAGATAACTTGACATCTACGCATCAGATCTCTTGCATCCCCAGACATACTATGAAGTCAATAACATAATCTAGAGATATCGTAGTACGAAGTCACTTGCCTCCACAAATCACAATACAAGTTCCACAGCGTTATGACTTCACAAAAACACATTTTCTTGCAAAAGAAACCATATGAAAGAGGCCATCCTTATTAGTTATTAGTATTTTAAGGATTCTTATAAATAAATCAGTTATAACCCAAAATCGGAATCATACCCCGAGGGTTGGGCACAAGCATTACTCGCTACTTTGCGTGTACTTACTACATGACTTGCTTTGCACGAATAATAAAATTTTCGACTTGTACATAACTTGCTAAAAACGAGTATTTGTTGTTTTGAGTACTTGATATAAAATGAATTACTTGCAAGTTATTTGCCCCGCTCTATTACTTGCTATTTACGAGTACTTATGAACTATTTACGAATACTTATGAACTATTTATTTTCTTGAATATTTCAAAACTACTTACTAAATAATAAATTATTAGAAAATAAAAGTTTGTTTTATTTATTCTATTAAAAATAACATGTGAATTACTTCAAACGAAATATTTGTTCTATTTTAAAAAAGACAAATAAAAAATACATGTAACCAAGTAATGGATCAAGTAACGGGCAAGTAACGAGTTAAGTACTAAAAATAATAATACTTGGTCTTGCAAGTAATAAAAATTATCAGTTTGTTACTTGCGTTGACAACATTGAGTATTTGAATTTTCAAAGCGGGTACGAATCAAGTAACGAGTTTAAGGCCTGTAATGTCCAACCCTCGTAAAACACGTGTTCCTATACAAGCGACAATTATACTTCAATATCGACCCCAATCAAACTTAATTATTTAAAAGATCAGCGAATATAGTTTGATACTTTCTATAAACATCTTAAAGGTGTATGGAACGGAACCAGAGGGTTATTTTGAAAAAATACTGACATTTATCTTATTCTAATAGTCTCATAATTAAACGAGCTTTTTTTTTTAAGTTTAACAAGAAAATAAAGGACTTTCTATTATTCCTTCTGTTTCATTTTTATGTATTGAATTAGTGCACAAGGATTTAGAAATTTACATTTTTCTAAAAAATTACTTTTAAAGATATAATTTTAAAAGTCATTTAACCAAGTATAAAAAATTGTAAAATATTATAAGTTAAACATTTTTAATAAAGTTGAAATTAACCTTAAAACCTCAAAACAACTTATATTTTGAAACAACATAAATTTTCTAAAACGTCATATAATTTAAACGGAAGGAGTATTGGAATACGTTTTACTATAAACATCTTAATTTGAAGGTAAGAGCGTTTATTGATCACCAAATATAATCGCTAAACCTTTTTTCGTTTCAGGTAAAAATTTGCAAAAAGTAGAAAATATCAAATGAGCATTATGAAGTGTGAAAATCGTCATGATGAGTAGTTGTAACATCGAGATATCATCAGAAATAGGTTAATGTCTCTTTTTGAATTCTCTTTCATACTCAGATTAGGCTACGAAATTAAGAGTACTAGAACACTTCAACGAAAGTTCAACAACTCCAATCTCAAAACCAAATATTCCACATTTTGATAAATATCATTTACAAAGTAAAAGGGGTTAACTAGACTGGAACTTTAGTGGTAAGTACATTTTTTACCAATAAAAAGTTAGCAAATGTGGTTAAATACATTATCACCAATATAATTAAGATAAGAAAATCTAGGTTTTATGAACTGATATTAAATTCGTTTAATATGTTTTGAACGGAAATTATTTCAGTATTGATAAGAATACATACATCTACGCGATTTTCATTTAATAGTTTTAGTATATTCATATAATTTATTATCTAGGAAACTATATTATTGTTTTCTTAACAAAAAATTACTTATTCATTAATCCAATATTATTTTTAAAAAATGTGGATATGATAACACATGGAGAAATAGAGTTAACCACCACATCTGAGCAAGTACTTTTTACCAATGTACCAGATGAAAACTTTTAGGTAAAATGACAGCCTTACCAACTGTCCCACAGACTATTTTTTGTATGTGCGGATAGGTTAGAACTTAGATGTGTGTTGGTTAGATTAAGATACACACACCATACTTTCTCTAAATCATTAAAGTGTACATCTTATAACAGTTTTAACTGATAACATCATGAATCTATGACTCTACCTTAATACAAAAAGCAGTCTACGATGTCATGATTTTACAATCTTACTTATGTTCTTTTTAGGTGAAATTTTTTAATTATATTTTGTTTGAAAAGATATGATTCATTATTACATGTACTGTAAGAGAAACCCAATAAAGTAGAACCAAAAGAGACACTGTGATCTCTCTCTCTCTCTCTCTCTCTCTCTCTCTCTCTCTCTCTCTCTCTCTCTCTCTCTCTCTCTCTCTCTTCTTTCTGGTTGTGTGTGTCCATGAAATAATACAGAGAGCAAACTGTAATGGAGGAAGTGGTGGCGAAGTGGACACACTGACACATTGGTTTGAATTTGATGATGGTGAACCACAACAATGACGATCGTACTACTGATGTTGATTCTCACCTCCGCCAAAAAGAACAAGACAAGCTCTTGTTCCATGACTTCCTAGGATCCAAGACCGAAACTTTAGCTTCCACTTCCATGGCTGACCACAGTCTACCTCTGGATAAGGCAGTTAAACTGGCCATGACTTCAGCTTCCTCCGTCGGTGGACGCGGTGGTCTTTCCTCAACCTCCGATCTTGGTACTTCTCTCCCTTTCTCTCTTGATGCTTTTTTTTGTCTTTTGATGAAGTGTCCTTCCACTGATGTGGTTTAAGCTGGTTCCTCTGTACATTTAGGGTTTCTATTTATAGAAAGTTCAAGTCTTTTTATAGATTCAAGTTGGTGTTCGATTATTTCATCCAGCTTCGATTCACTATGATTTTAAAGTGTAGAAGAAGATCATGTGAATTAGTTTCTATAGTTGGAAACTTTTCATCCATTAGATCTCCTAAGTAGAAAAAATAGAACATCTATGGACTCAACTGAAACAAGACATGAGTGTACATTGTTTTGTTTATTTTTAAAAACATGAACATGTTTTTTTTCTTTTGTGTTAGCATGTGGGTTGATTGAGCTCTGGTACATAAAACACACAGACACACTCTTTATGTCCCTCTCTGTCCGACCATAATGTCTCTGATGGATTAGTTGGGACATTGGAAGTGAATTTGACATATGAGTTTGTGATGCTTTTTTATATGACTTGTTCTTCTTTATTACCTCTCTCTAGCTACTACTACTACTGCAATGTGATGTTACTTATCTAGATTTTATCTTTCTACAAGTTGAAAGACAAGGCAGCGGTGGGGGGAATCATCTTGATGGGAGACAACTGTTTGGACCTAGAAGTGAGGTTTCAGGCTCAATCATGAGCAATCGATTTTCAGGAACCAAGAGAAGTAACTCTGATTCACAATTCACCTCTCAAGAGCACCCAGAGACTCTGCACTGGTCCAAGGTAAGATAAAACCATAGCCTACACAATAACTTCACCGTGTGCACAGCTTCATGATCTGTCATTGTCATCAAAAACCAGATGCTAAGAAACGGACCTGGAAGCCTCTCCATGAATATGAACCATATGGCAAACCAGTCTCCACGCGGAGGAGGACAAATCAGTCATTTGCTTCATCAGCTGTCTTCCAGCAGGTTCAAGGATGAAAACGTGGGACCATCAGTTATCTCCCAGACAGCTGCAGATGAAAGTTCACGGACAGGGATGAAAGGTCCAGGTATCATGAGTCATTTTACAATGCCAAACCCGAGCAAAGTCGAATGTTTTGCCCCTTCAAGGTGAGTTAAGCTTCTAGTGATACTTTGTGCTAAGGTCAATTTCAACACACTGTGTGTTGTATTTTGCAGTACTGGGAATAGGAAAGAGTTGACATCGAGTACTAAGCAAATGACTATCTTCTATGGTGGTCAAGCTCATGTCTTTGATGATGTCCACCCAAACAAGGTAACTCTCTCTGTCACTTAACACTTTGACATTCAAATTATTTGAGAAGTTATCATATGAACGTTATGTTATTTGTAGGCGGATGTGATAATGACTTTGGCGGGATCAAGCGGGGGCTCATGGTCTACGGATTTGTCTCATAAACCGAAGACAAAGAACAACACAAGCGATGGTCCATACAAACTAAGCCAAATGTATGAAGGAGGCAGCTCTAGAGAAACACCGTTTTTGTCTTCAGAGTTTCGTGCAAGGCCGGGTCATCAAGCAACCTCCAGTGCCTGTCAGAGGATCTTTACACAACCAGGTGACCCTCTTATTAAATAAAAGTGAGATTTCAGCAGACAAGTGGAGTAGAGGGAAACAAGTCTTATTTTGATTGTGACTTTACAAAAATGAGGATATGAAAATTAAGAGTTGTCAACTTTGAAACTTTTGCTTATGTACATATATGATTTGCAGGTAGAGAACATCAAGGAAGTATCATCTCAAGGGGACGAGAAACCAGAGATCTGGTTCACGTATCAGATCCTGAAAAGAAGCCACGTGATTAATCTCAATATGAGAGATGCTTAGTGTGGCCTCTCTTCTAAGTTGTTTATGTGTTCTACTTGATAGCCATTTGCGAATTTTCTGTGCCTTGTATTCAAACTTCTCTTCTTCAAAGAGTAGCGTATAATAGTTTCCTATAGCGTATAACAGGTCAACCACACCTGCTGTTTCTATGCCTTTTCTCTGCAGCTGCAGCAGTATACTTTTCATTTGAACCATCACTGATCACTGCTCTTCCTTAAGCACAAGTTGTACCGTTCCTAGATTTTAGTTTTCAACCGTTATAAAAAATGCTAATGAGTTTTCCAAACGTTTCAATATAATTGGTGAAACCAGACCAAACCGAAGTGAAGAAGAGTGTCCAAGTGATAAAGATGAGAGCCACAATAAAAACTAAGTTTACAACAACAGTTATCACAGTTCCACAAGATCTCAATTACGTCAGATCATACAACAGCATTGTTTAACCATCTGAAAAACTATCTTTAGATCGAAGATGATTAGCCGAGAAAGAACTACAAAGAGAAACACTAGTTAAAAGAACCCCCACCCCCTCCCTGAGAAGACTACTACCTAAAACACAAACGAACTTGTCCTTATCTCACACTTAACTTCACTTCCACAGCTTCACTAGCTTGTCGTGACTAGCTGATGCAACCAATCCAGTTGAAGTAGAAACAGCCAATGACGCAATTAGCCCTTCGTGAGCCGGTAATGTCATTGTCTTGTTCTCTGACATGTTCCATAATTCTAAAGACTGCACACACAAGTTTCATAAAGCTTAGGGAATCAGCACCAGATTGTAAATCTCAGACACTTTTTGAACACACATGCGTGAAGATATAAACTTTACCTGGTAACACCCAATTACGAGTAGGGAAGGGTACGTCGGATGGAAAACACAAGACTGGAACTTGTTGCCATTGCAGCTTAGCTCATGAACACATTCTCCTTCACTGCCTGTCCCCAGCGTCCAAACTTTTACCATATCTTCACTAACCGATGCCAAGAAGTCACCAGAAGGATCCCAGCAAACCGAATTAATCTGATTAGCATGGCCCTGTACAGAGCCATTAGTAAACATTGTCTTGTGTTAGCTTCTCTCTTAGTAGTCAGTGGATATATCATATAAAACAAGCACATATCGAATAAGGGAAGTTTTAGCACTAAACCTGCAAAGAGTGTCGACAAGCTTGTGTTTCAACATCTAGTACTGATACAACATTTGCTGACGAAGCAGCTAGATACTTCCCAACACGTGGTTGGAACCTCAACTGAGTGCTACCACCCTGTGAACAAAACAAAAACAAAATGAAGTTAAATGTATTCATTTTCTTAAAAGCAACTTGTCAAAAAGATGTACCTTGTACACTCTTGTGCAACTTCCATTGTTGATGCTCCAATACCTTATTTCGCCATCAGTGTCACAGGAACATATGAGATCATCCTTATTGGGATGGAAGTCAAGTGACGTAACCATAGAAGAATGTCCCATGAAAGTACGCAGGGAGTAACCTTTCTGCAAAGTATGTTCACAAACTCTTAAGAACTCACATAATCTGAATAAATAGAGATAAAAAAAAAGATAGTGGAATCATCAGCACTCAATTTACATTATCAGCATCCCAAACCCTGACAGTTTTATCAAACGAAGAAGTTGCAAGGCGAGGCAGGCTGGGACTAAAACGGACATCTGTTATCATAGCCGTGTGCTCCTCAAGGGTGGTCTTCGGCTTCATAGTGTCTGTATGCCATAATACAGCCTGCAAAATAGGCCAACAAGCCAAGAAGGCTCTTAAGTTTCAGAACACCACAAGACCTAATGATGATTTCTTGCTTTACCTTTTTGTCATGTCCGGCACTAGCAAGCATTTTTCCATCCGATGAGAAATGGCAACATGTAACTTTGCTTGTGCTCGCACGTACTGAATTCAATTCAGTAAACGTGAAACCTGGTGCAGAGAGGCATCATTGTAGTGATTAAGAATCATTGTTGTATTACAATGTTGAGTGGGACAAGAAACACACACCTTTACTAACATCCATACACCGCCCAACGGCGTCTCGTTGATCACCATCCTCATTGGATAGAAAAGACTCAACGTTGTCATCAAGTGAACCATCTTCCACAAATCTATCCATATCAGCCTGCAAAATAACCAATAATTTATGCTACTATTTCATATTTGATTACATTCCCATTAACAGTTTTAAAGAAGCACACCAATTGATTTGATGGAGATGTGAGAGTGGCGGTTCCATCAGTGCCAAACATAGTTATTGCTTTGGAGGAACCACTACGAGGCAGATTAGGCATAGAGATCGCATCTCCAGGAGTATGAGTTGAAGGTGTGGAAGGTGCTGAGCCTGGAGATGGTCCCGTAGTGTTGGCAGTTCCTGTACTATTAGCTGGACCAGAAGACGAAACCGGTTGCTTTCTTTTCCTCCCAGTCTGATTCTTCAATACCTTCAGTTAAATGCATAAACATTTTAAGAATCAACCTCAGACTCACTATTTGAAACAGGATCTTAAGAACAGACCTGTTCATTTCCTCTAAAGGAATTTGACATGCTACCATCCATGGTAATACTACCACCCCCACCCAATTTATCTTGTTGATTAATGTTGTGATTTGAACTCTGTGATTGCTGATTTGAAAGAGCGTGCTGATTAAGTGACTGTGGCTGTGGTAGATTTCCACCACCCTGCTGTTGATGCTGCTGCTGTAAAAGAGCCATCTTTAACTACAAAGCATACATAGTTATTAACGCAATCGTCCAGCCTTTAAAATTGAGCAGAGATTTATCAAACAAAACTGTAAGATCTTATTCAAACCTTTAGTAGCATGTCTGTGTCTCCACGAGGCAGAAGAGTGCCACCAGGTTGTAAAGACGATCCAACATTAGGCAACACATCCCCGACAGAACCCCCAAGGCCATCCTTTCCGAGGCTCATGCTCCGGTTGTTCAATAGCATTTTCAGTCTTCTGTTCTCTTCATTGACGGTTTGTGAATTTAGATTCTGTTGAGCCATCATGAGCTGTTGCTGATGTTGCGGAGTCAACATGTTGAGTTGGTGAAAAGACTGTGGAGATTGCATAAATGGTTTTTGCTGCTGGAGAAGACCAGAACGAAGCTGATCAAATCCCTAAACCAGGAAGGAACGTAGCAGTCAAAAAGGAAATTCCTCTGAGACAAAAGAGAGAGGGAGAGAGCCAGATAATGTATGCATAGAGCTTACAGTGAGTGGCCACCCTTTAAGTGTAAGGTTGCTGCCTTGATTTGAACCTGAGACAGGAAACAAGCACTAATCATAATCAAGCTTAACCTACGGAAACGATCTAAAATTAGATAACCTACCAGGAATTCCAATCAATGACCCTTCTGGAACAGGAGTTCTGGGAGTGAGCACAGGATTGATCTCACTTTTTATATCCTAGCACACAAATAATCCCAGTAAGTATTAACTCACAGTAAAGTTTTGCACTGGGACTAGACACAACATAGGTTCAATACTACATACCATCGCAGACCCGGAAAGTTGCTGATTTCGAGCTTGAACCTGTGGAGACATACCAGCACTTGCACCATGTAACACTTGCCTGAGTTCATTAGCAAATGACATTAGCGCAAGAGATAGATACTGAATGATTTTTTGTTGCTTAATTCACTTTATACTAGGCATAAGTATGAGAACAGTACCCTGCAGGCTGTCCGGAAGCTCCAGCAGATTTCAACATCGATGCATGATTTGGATCTAACAGCTGCCCAACATTGTCTCCAAATCGCTGTAGACAAGGAAAATTTGAATTATAACATATGATGAAACTAAGGTGCTGTGACAAAAAGAAGAGATGAGGCCTTGCTTAAACTAACCTTCATAGCAGTCTCATCTAAGGAATCCCTCTGAGTAGGAATTTTGACCCTCTCCTCGTATGCCTTATTATTATTTGCCAAGGCACTCCCAGACACAGAGTTTTGCCTCATAACCGGGTCGCTGTTGCTACCAACAAGTCCGTTTGCTGATCCATTTGCCAGGTGGGGCGCAGCTCTCCTCTGTGGCAGCTGCTGAGGTGCTGACTGCTGTTGGTGTTGAGGCGCTGGCTGTGGCTGTTGCTGTTGTTGAGAAGGTGGTTGGTTTTGATGTTGCTGCTGTTGTTGCTGGTTATGTTGTTGCTGCTGCTGTTGTTGTGCACGTTGCAATAAGAGTTGTTGCATTTGTATTTGCTGCTGTTGTTGTTGCTGCTGCTGCTGTGAGATCTGTGGGTGTTGAGATTGCTGCAATTGCTGTTCTCGCGCTTTAATCATCTGTGTCTGTAAGATATCAGCACACAAAAGAACTTCTAAATCATATAAACTTAACCAAAACAAAACAAAATAATCATATACTAATTGGAGAAAACATGTTACATATAAAACTTCTAAATCTTCTCTACAAACACAAAGGAAAAGAGAGAACACAAATCAACTGTAAGTAATCAAGCTACTAACTAACTCCATATATCACTAACTAAAAAGAACATTGTGCAGCTTTGCACAGATGTAAAAACACTAGGTGGTGTGGGTAAACAAAGAAGGATACCTCAATGTAAGATGCTGCAACCTCAGAATGCTTCTCATTGGTCCTAGCAATAAATATATCCCAGAAGACAGACCACCACTCAAACAGAAATCCGCCAGGTGCATCAATAGCTAACACATTGCAAGAAGAATGGGAAGTTCAATAGGACACGAAGAAGCAGAACTGCTATTAGAATCGCTGTAAGAAAACTCAAGAAGATTGTGATATCTTACCGACTGGATCCGATGACACTTTCCCTTCAGCTTGGAAAGCCTGAGCTGTAGCTTTTAAATCTCGTTTCACAAGATAATCGTAGATATACACATCCAACCTGTTACATCCAAAACCAATACTTAGAGCACCAATGTACACAACATTGATAACAAACATAATACATAACACATCAAGATATGCATAAGAAATGTCTAGCTAGGCAACTCTCCAAAGAGGAGCATAACATCAAGCAGAAACTTTCCTGATGGAGCTTTTAAAGAACACACTTGTATGCCAAAAAAGGAGAGTAAATTTGGGACAGTAACACAAAAAAAAAACTGATGACACAAGAGCCAAGCCCGTTGAAAGTGACTGACAACAAAAAAGAACTAAACTTTAGCCAAAACATGCAAAACTCACCAAACGAAAAGTCCACCCAACCAAACAAAATCTAGCAACAACACTTTCAGCAAAAACAGAAACTAGAAAATCCTCAAGGTAACATAACCAAGAATGTCAAAGGAGAAAGCTTTTTGACAAATGCAACAAGTTGAAAGGTAACAACAATAAGCTAAACCCTTAAAGAAAGAACCCAGATCAAGCACACGCAAATAAATTCAAGAACGCACAAAATCAAAAACCCAACTCAAAATTGGCAAGAAGCAGAGTGTATCAGTGAGGGGAAATCAAAAGACTCACATTTTATCAGCTTCCCAGTTGGTCTGAGACATTTCTCTCTCTCTCTGTTGTTCTTCGACAAAACTAAACCCCACAAGACAGTTGTTTAGAATGTCAGATTCCTATGTTAATAAACTAATAGTGATGATAGCTTCACGACCCTCTGAGATATTTATTGCAACAGCAGAAACTAGAAATCAATGCTTTTGTACCCCTTTTCACCTCCCCACCTAATCTTTCTTCAGTGATTAGCACTTGAAACAAGCCAAAGCAAACTCAAACACACATAACTAAAAGGACGAAGGAGACAGAGAGAGAGACAGATGATACAAGTTTTAGAGAGAGAAAGTTCAAAGAAAGGCAAAAGCATCTAGACGTAGCTCAGCTTTGATTATAGCAACTAGCTAAATGGAGTATAATTAATTTTTATTTTCACTGCTATAATTAATGGATTAAAGAAAAAAGCAAAGAAACAAATAAAAGGAGAGAACTTTATTTATTTATTTTTTGTGCACGAGAGTACTTTATTTAACTTGAGAGAGAGAAAGACAAATCAGATAATTTAATTATTTATATTTTATTTATATGTTCGTTATATTTGTTTGCCTCTTGAAAAAAATAAAAACCGGAAAAATGCTTTTAAATATATTTAATTGAAGAAAAGTAGTTTCCATGTCAGTTTGTTTTGAGTGGACGGACGGAGTTGCAGAAGATATATACGAAGAACGTAACTTTATTAGTCTGAATTACTAAAAGACCCTCGTCAAGTTGTAGATTTTACATGACGTAACACGCCTTTGTCAAAGTACTTTTACTTTTAATGACAAAAATAACCTTTTCTAGTTAATGACGCTAAATATCTTTTTCATTTTTTACGTTTTTTTTTTACTTTTTCAGTTTGTCTTATTCTGTGTGTAAGTGTAAGCTTGTGGAACTAGAAGACTAGCCGAAAAATTGACCAGAATATAGTTTGTGTTCTGCCATTCGGCTGTAAAATGAAAACAGTTTTACACTGAATCAAGCCTAAACTTTCTAATTTGATATATATATATATATATATATATATATATATATATATATATATATATATATATGTAAGTTAAACAAATATTCATGATATTATTTTTTCATAATCTATGGTTTTGTGGCAATCATTGATAAATTGAATTTCTTTTGACTGAATTTGATGGTAAATTGATTTTGATTTGTAGTTTTGGTTGATTTATAATTTCAATATAATGTTTTTTTAATTAAATTCATATGTGATAACATGTAGGAGACTAAGCATGATATTTCATCATTCATATTTTATATATGTAGAGATTATTTATATTTGAACAGTTTCCAAATAAAACATAACTTAGTGGTAACATGTAAGGATAATTTATATATTGGAACAAGCTTTTACAATAAATTTGTATTTGTCATATTGTATTACTAATAAAAGACTTAAAACAAGCTTCTCAACTGTTGGACTAATGTGAGTATGGTTTTACTAATCGAAGATTAAAAAAATTAAAAAAATAACTAGTCTACAAAATAGAAAATACAAATAGAGAGAAAAAGAACGAGAGAGAGAGAGAAAGAGAAAGAGAAAGCGTGTAAGGTAGCCACGGCGTCCGGTGGCGCGTCCGAGCGCGTACCGGCGCCGTTGGCTCTTTACCCTGTCATTCCGTTCAAGTCATCGTCTGGTTGTTCCGATCTGTCAGGTATCTCCGACATGCGCGCGGATCTGGGGTAGGGTTTCGTTCCGGGAAGAGATCGGCTCGCGGCGACTTTTCTTCTTCTGGATTCGCGGCGAGGAGGTACGTCTGGTAGATCTTCGTTTCAGCGTCGTTTTGGTCACGGGATGTAGAGGCTCCCATAGCTCTTGCATCGCCGCTCAAGTTCCCGGGTTGTGGAGGCTTCGTCAGCTCTGCAGCGCCGCTTAAGCTCCCGGAACGTGGAGGCTCCGACAGTTCCATTGTTGCCGGCTAACGGTCCCTTAGTTCCTTTCTAGGGTCTAGTTTTTATTTTCTGTGTTTGTCACTAGTTATGTGTTGTTGGCTCTGGTTTTGTTGGCTGAGCCCTCGTCGGAGGACGATGGATGCTCTCTGGTGGAAGATCGTTTGTTTGAGCGAAGCCCCCTACCTTTTGGCCCTGTATTGAACTGTGGCGGATGAGATCTCGGCCACGATTGATTCTCTCCGAGATTAGGCTTAATTGGGAGGATAGGCGGTCGCGGTGAAGATGGTGTGGAGTCGAAGTGCTCCGGGGTGGTTTCGGTGTACCGGTGGGTGGTTCTCCGGTGATAGTCGAGGCAGAAGTGATGTGGCGGTTCGCGATGGAACGCGGCCGACATCATTTTGCTCTCTTGGGCCTAGGGCCGTTCTTGGGCTTGCGGTTTGTTAGTGGTTTGTTAGTGGGCCGTATTTGATGTGGGCCTTGTAATTGTGATGGGCTTTGGGCCTTTATTAAATAATCTTTGTCGGAAAAAAAAAAAAAATAGAAAATACAAATAGAGGTGCGAGTCCTTCTTGGAATACTAACCATCTGCTTCGCTGAAGAAAACTTTACTGGAAATCCGACCCTAAAAAGTTAGAAACAAACGGTGGTAACTGGTATTGATAACATAATCAATTCATCATTCAAAACTCATATTACTACGGCGACTTTGACTATGACAAAGATTCACTTATGGTGTTATAGGTAAGACCAAATAAATATATTTAATCAGTTTAGTGTACTTAATCCTATTTAGGTGTTCGACAAAAAAAAATTAGGGCAATTTGCTGTATAATCAAAGCAGAGCAAAAATGAAGAATATAGTCATACTTTGGATTTTGCTACATAAATAGACATTAAAGTCCTTTACGACGAGTGGACGTGTGTATATCATACATTATGATCATATACTATTATATTTATAATTTCGATAGATCTCGATATAGAATAGCTCATTTTAACCATATATATTATAATAATTTGATGTATTAATATTATTTATTTATAATATTAATACATCAAATTATTATAGTTAAAATTTTATTCTATGTTCGTAAATAGAATACAATACAATAACACATTTTTTAACATTACATGTTAGAGAGAGATAGAAAGATAGAAAAAAAAAAGAGAAATATTGAATCAAAAGAAAGAATAGAAGGATTTAGAGATAGAGTGAGAGATAGAAGAAAGATAGATCGTATAATAACAACTAGATTTTGACCCGTGCAACCGCACGGGTGTTTGTTTTCACTTTTCTATACATAAATTATTGTTTTAGAATATAAGTGGTATATATTTTTAATGTTAATCATATACTTAAATATTTATATAGCTATTTCAAATACAATAATTTTATAATTTACATGTTATAATTAATTAATTGTTTAAACCTTATGTATTTGCCACTTCTTATTATATATTTATCTTATTGTATTTGCATTTAGTTATTAAACAAATTAATATATTCATGATAAAATATATTAAAAAATATTTTGTATTTAATTTATAATAAATTCTGACCCGTATTGCAAAACTGGATTTCTTTTTACCAATATTTTATGCTTATTAATTTTAGATAATTTATTATTGTATATATAAAAATGTAAGATATGTTAATTTTTAGACGTGTATTATATAGTTTGTTAATTTTAAGTCTTTCTATCATCATATTATATTTTAAATAAATAGTTTATATTTATGAAAATAAAATTTATAAATTTATCAATTGAATATAATTTTATCATATTTATTTTAGTATAATAATTATATTTTAACATGATCATGACTATAAAAGTAGATAAAATAGGATATAATTTATTTATTTTCATTTCTAAACGATAACTTAAAATACATTAAGTTACTGGTTAAATATTACACAGATTTATTAGAATTTTTAAAATATAATATATAAATATATATTATATTTAAAATGAAAATATATTATGATTAAAGTAGTTACAAAGATTTTATATTATTAACTTTAAAGAAATACATGTTAATTTTCATACATGTATTATATAGTTTGATAATGTTAACCCATCTTACCAACATATTAGATTTTATTTTTGAACATAAATATTTTATAATTACGAAAATAAAATATATAAATATATAAATTTAATACAATTTTATTATATTTAGCTCAATATAATAATTTTATTTTAATATGATTGATTATGATTATATAATAACTAAAATATTATAGATTTTTTTATTTTTCATTTTATATAACTGAATATATTAATGTATAAGAATATTTTAAACTAATTTCAAAATTAGTTAAAATATTTAAATATAATTTCAAAAATGAAGATCTTGTAAAAATCTTTTTAAACAGATTTGTTAGAATTTTAAAATAAATATATTTATATTTAAAATGAAAAGATATCAAAAGATACTATGATTAAAATATTTTAAAAATTATATTTATTATTAGTCTGAACTAAAATATAGTATGAATTTCTATGAATAGGTCTATTTTTAAAAAAATCACACATGAATCAAGGTTGTGACTTCTGTTTTAATATATAAGATTCTATTCTAGGTTTTTAAATAGAATTGAACAAAATCTTATTTTTTATTATAACTGTGCGTATTCAATTTATCAATATATGTTCGTTTTGCAAAATTCAAAACTTTTTATATAGAAAAAAAAATCTATGTTTTTTGTAAGTATTTAAAAAATCAAATAAATATTTTTTAAACTTATAAAGTCAATTAAAAAGAAAAGATGAAAGTGAAAAATGGCAAAATAGAAATTAATACATAAATATCATAGCCTAATGAAGGTTATTGTTATATTGTTGATTTTTTTGTTTGTTATGTGCATGTAGCCAAATTTCTCAAAAAAAATTCCTATTTATAGGTTTGTTGACTAAATTCAAAAATAGTTTTTTTTGAGGGGGGGAACAAATATTAATCCATCTTTGAACGTACTTTGTTTATAGGCCCAACATCAACTCTCAAGTCCAGAAGACAGGCCTTTTTCTTTTCTTTCGTAGTTTGTAAGACCAACTGGCCAAGCCTCTTGCACAAGGCAACTTCGAGCAACATAATAGGTTTGCTCTGTACACAAGGAAAGCAAAACTCAGTGAAGTAAACGAGATATGTTTGTACAATACTTTACCCCAATTTTCTGTTGGAACATAGAAAACTTCACATAACAATAACAACATAATTTCCTTTTTGTTGGCAAGTTGTATGTTTCATTCCTAAATCTCTATAAACCCAGGCAATGAGAAAGAAACTCTGTGGCTATTATAAATTTATAATGGTAGCTTTCCCTCGATATACTAATAATATTTATCAACAAAAATCTGAGTTTGAGTTAAAAAAAACATGGCCATTAATATTTTTATCTGACTTGTGAATCCTATTTCTCACGGAAATAAAGAAAAAATAAAGAAAAAAGATGAAATGTCATAGATAATTGCTTTTAGACCATTTTAAATGTATTTTTGCTAATTTCTCTAAAATAAAGGAACTTTATGATATCATGAATTTTACTAATGCATTCCTCTAAGATAGCATTCTTCAAAATATAGAATAACAATAGAAATTATTATTTCTTCCTCTAATTATAGAGAAAACATAGCAATGTGTATTTTATAACAAGAAGTGAAGATGAGTTGGAGTACTTTTGATTAAAGGTAAAAATAGCAATGTGTTGAAGATGATCATTAACCTCATATGCACCTTTACAACTCTATATTCCCTTATACATTCTCTAGTAATTGATTCTTAAGTTGTATGTTATAGTTAAATTTGTGTAGCTAATATCAGTATTGCAATTTGTTTTCTTGCTTAGCGGTCAAAACACAATTTCACAGATTTTCCGCAAAAACATGTGTAATCAAATGCATATGTTCTAATAATCTATAACTAGGACCTAGATAAAACTAAGTAGTTCAATTTTGATATATAGTTGCAACAAAAATGCATATGTAATAGACTTTTAGTACAACTCAATGGTAATTGATCTGATAATTCGAAACTGCAAAACTTTAAACACGAGTTAGAGTATTATTGGCCATTGGAATAGGTATGGTGGATGATACAAATGGGAATACAGCAATCTAAGAGTAAACTTGGACGAAGGATGCAGAATCAGCAGACGACACGACATGTCTATTCTCATGAAAGCTCTGCTGTTGTCATCATATGTACATATAAATACAAACTCAAAAATTTGACTTGTACATTTTCTCAAGTTTCACATATATGGCTACATATAATACGTGAGTAAAAGAAGTGCATTTGTTTATTTGCATGGCAAATCCCCGTGCATCTTAAAATTTTGCTTTTGCTTTTGTTTTGGTTTATCCCATGCATCTTGTTTGTGTAGCAAGTTGATAAGTACAAGTGCATGCCAAGTTAAGAGTGCAATAGGGAAGGTACGGTTCATCGGATCATGAGTATTTTTATCTCGATTCTAATTCCCCCTCGTGGTCCATGCCTTAGTCGTATATCACTATTGCATCCTTATAAATTATATAGCATCAATCAGACAAGTCATACGTATAAAATAATGCTAAAACATAATCGGGATTTTACCATCCCCACCCTCTTTTTTGTTGTCGTTGCTGTCAATATCCTCTACTTGCTACCGATAAAAATTTGGTCATTAGTCGATGGAGATGTATGAGTGTTTTGAAAGAAATTGAAACGAAAAAAACATAGATCGTCGTGTACCTTCCAATAGAAATTCAGTCATTAGTCGATGGAGATGTGTGAATGTTTTCGAAAAAAACGAAACAAGAAAATATAGATCCTCGTGTACCAATTAATATATACATGCATATGACAAATATTTTTTTTTTTGTAAAAGAATGCATATGACAAATATGCATTAATAAATTTATGACATGCGCGGATGCATGCGCCTTTCGAAGAAAAAATTTATGGCATGCATGCAAATTTAAATGAAATGGATAAACTTACTAATGGCATGAAACCAACTGAAACACGAAAGAATGATCTAACGAACTAAATTCACCTTAACAAAAAAAAAACCCATGTTAGTATCCAACACTAATAACAATTTTAATTGATATGCACATATAAGTATAATTTGATAATTAGTTAGTATGGAAATAATTATATAGTTACAATACTAATTCTTGTTCCCTCGATCTCTTACAATTTTAGGCTCTGACTGGTGATTTTTTCGGGAATAAGAAGAACGTGAAAATTAAAATGTATATGAATAAAATAGTAGGAATGAAAAATAATGTTTATTCTTTTTCAAATTTAATAAACAATAATTTTGTTTTATATTGTTTTACAAAAGGAATGAGAATAAATAAAAAGAAAAAAATATTCTTTGTGAATGTATTTTTTTTATAGGAATGATAGGAAATTTCATGTTCTTCTTCATTTTTCAGTCACCTTTCAACTCTTATCTTATTTGTAGTTAAGTTTTATTACACGTGCCAAGAAGATATGTTTGATTTTTCTGTTAAAAAATGTAGAAAATATCATTTGATCAAGTAACTTAACGTGCTCAGTGGGATTAAGGATTAAGACCCATTTTTCATTATTTTTAAAAAAAGATCGAGACCCATTGTTTACCAAAAAAAGATTGAGACCCACTAAACAAGTGATTAATTAGTTATCATTTGTTATACAAAACGTAGAAAGTCAACTTAGCTAGTAAACTAATTAAACCAAATGTAGAGTCTGACTGAATTGTACCGTTAGAATAAACTTTTACTCATAAAAATATTTCTACTCTAAAAATAATTTTACTCCAAATCCCACTAAAAGTTTACCAATCAAATGAAATACATTTTTCATTTTACTCTATTTACTATTTAAATGGGGGAAAATATAGACTCATGGTTATTCTACATTTTACTAAAGTGAAAGTGTTTCTTTTTATTTTTCTTGTTTTTCACCAATTTTTTTTTCCATTCATTTCCACTTTTTTTCTTTTAGTCTAGTTTACTATACAATTACCAATCAAACCCGTAGTCAAAAGTTGAAGCTATTAAACTCAGATATGAATGTCATAAAGAGGATCAAGGATTGGGGTATTAAACTGACGGAAGCTGCGAGGGAATTAAAAGAGCGGTGACATACTTAACCTGCAAAGAGAAATGTCAAATCCATCATGAAAATTGACAGTGCCTGCAAAAATGGTCAGTAGCACAAAGCCCCTAACCATAAAAAAGAAGAATGCAATAAGAAATAATAATAAAATCACAGAGTGACGCAAGTGACTGAGGATAGTTAACGTAAGGTGTGCATGGATGCGTGTCATAACGTTTATTGAATTCAATGCCCTCAAATACCGTTGAACTGTTGAGTTAGTTTGATATTTTATTTGGTATTGACTCAATACTTGTTCTTGCCTCTTGGTAAAGGATTTCTCATATTCTACATTTTTTTCCAACATTTGACTCATATTCACTTCAGAGAATTTTAACTTTTTGATAAGTATATATGTCCTATTTCCTAGTATATTATAAGAAGTTATGAATTTGTAAATATTTTCTGTAAGTATTTAAATATGATGTAATATAATTTATTTTCCAGACGTGGTTCTACTGTGCTATAATGTGCTTCTAGCAAATAGCTTGCGCGAAGCCATTACTCCAACAGTGAAAAAGGTCATGTCTCAATAAACAGATATTTCAAAGCCCGGACTGTATAAAAATTTATACACGTAAACAAAACAAACGCATTACTCCAATAATCCATTCAGATTGGGATGCAATAACCCATTATATGAAGTTAGTTGTATTGTATTTTGGGTAAAGTGACTAAAACAAAACCCTTAAAAAAATGCGCGTGTGTATGTATCAATGTATGTGTTCTCTCATGACGGCAGAGAAAGAGAGAGCGATGGATCAATTTCGTAGAAAGAGATAGTCCATGCGGTGGTCGCAGAAGAGTGTCAGATCTCTCTATCTCAATTCTCATTTCAGTGACAAATCAGTGCCCACCTCCATCCATTTCTCTTCCTTGCGTTTGCTTCTCTCTTTACATACACACTTCGTTACATATTCATTTGTCTCTCTTGCGTAGATGTGACACATTCAATATTACCCACTATGTATTTCCATCTGACATTAATATGTCGTGGGAATGATGTATTTCTAACCTTTCACTACTTATAAGTTATAACCTTCTCAAATAGCAAAGCAATGTCATATTTTTAATAAGATTGAAACTGTTTACAGAATCGACAATGGCGTGACATGAACTAACTTAAGTAGATTACTTAAGTAGATGTAGATACTAAGCATAATTAACGGCGGGTCTTAATTTGGTTCTTAAGGGGTGGGTCCCACTGTTTTTATAAAAACCGTGTCTTCCGCGTCTTTTATAAGGACTAAGTTTAACTTGGTTCTTGCACTGTTCACGGATTCCGTTGATACATGGTGATCCGCGATTGATTTGTCTTTTTTTTTATCAAATAAAAAAAATCAAATAAAAACCCGTGCAGCGTTAATCATGTTCTAAGAGCTTATTCAGTTGGAAGTGATTCATATTAAAATGACAAATTCATTATTCTTCAAACATATTTTAAATATATATATATATATATATATATATTATTGAATTTGCTATTTGATATACTTTATAATCCATTGTAGTATTTTGCTAGCATTTCTTAGTTACAAATATTAAAAATATGCTTTCATAGTTTTAAATAGTGGTTTAAACAAAATTATGGTAAATTTTCAAATCAACTAAATTCATCTAAAACTCATTAAAATTAAATCATTTTAAATTGAATACACACTTTTAAGTTTTAACAGTTCCTAGAGTATTTTGTTTTAGCAATTTTAAATGACAGTCAAAACGTTATATACTAATCTAAATCCGCATCTATACAAGTTTATTTCTTCAATTTACAACATGCAAAATTAGGTAGTGATTTGTTTTTCGTTTTCAAAACACAAATTAGGATTTAGAGATAATAACAAAACGAGAGCTGCACAAATTCTTGGTGGCCCCCTTTATGTCTCTCCACTGGTCAGCTATTTCGCCAGCGATCTTAACCGCGTCAGACGCCGTTCCAAGGAGTCCTCTCCTCGTAAACCCAACGGTGTACAAACCTTTCCCTCCTCTCCAGCTGTTTGGAAACGGAGTTTTCGGCATCCCTTCCTTCGTGAAAAAATCACTTCCCTAATCGAATAGAGGGAGGCATTGTCTATGATTGTTTCTAATTAATTTTTAGATGAGTGGGAATTATAAATGTTAAGCTTAATTACCTGAAGCCAAGTAGGCACGTTACTTTTGTAACCAGTGGCAAATATAATAGAGTCAAATTCCTTTTCTTGACCATCCATAAACTTTGCTCCCTTTTTTGTAATTTCCTTTACACCTTCCATTATCTGCATTTTAACAATAATAAAACGATTAGCTCGACCCAGAAACAAAATTGATGTAATCATGACAACGTAAAGACGATTCACGGAAGCATATACAGAAAATGGTATAACAAAACAAAAACTAACTTTTTCTGAAGAAGAAGAAAACTTTTTCAACAAAACAAACAAACATTCTTTAGAACATTAAAAACATTTTAAAACATTTGTAGTTTCCACATTAACAATAACACATTTCTTTTAGAACGTTAGGTAACACACTATTATTTCGCGGGCACTGCAGAGTTATAAATAACTCACTAGAAGGTTAGGTAACTACTGCTAAATTTCTCAGGCCACGCAAGACTATCACAATTAAAATAAAAGAGAAGTAAAATCTTCAGAAGGAAGTCTTATTTCAATAAATTAAATAAAGGCAGATATGGTTAAACCCACCTGAATCTTGCCAGATCTGATGAGAGTCATAGCTCCGACGTCAAGAACCGGAGTTTTTCCGGTGAGATTCTTTAGCTCAAGCGGACCGGTTTTTGGTCTGCGTAGACCTAACCGGTCGGTATTTCCAAACGACAGATTAGCCATCAGTAACAAGAACTTATCAACAAACCTCAATGGTAAACATTTGAGAAGTGTCATCCCAATTCCAAATGTTGACAGCCCAAGTATCTCCCTTGGCAACACATGAACCTACATTAAGAAGTACTAACATTAATAATTCATGTATTAAAACCAAAATGAAAGTAAATATGTTTTGATCACTTACTGTGTTTCGGACAACAAGATGAGGAGAAGCGTTATGTCGAACAAGATCCAAACTAATCTCCATGCCGGAGTTTCCACATCCGACAACTAAAACTTTCTGTTGTCGGAACTCTTCACCGCTTTTGTATTCACTTGCGTGAATAATTCTCCCACCGGAGAACTTCAATATCCCCGGAACCTCCGGCACGTAAGCGTCTGCGTTCTCACCGGTCGCAACGACAAGCCATTTGGAGAGATACTCTGCGCCACTTAGAGTCTTTACTCTCCATAAACCGGAGGAGGAATCGTAAGAAGCGTTTTGGACGTTCTCATTGAACCTAGGGACGATGCCAAAATGCGAAGCGTATGACTCAAGGTAGTCCAAGAACTCGTTTTTAGAAGGGTATTTTGGGAAGTTTTCAGGGAAGTCCAAGAGTGGTAATCTACAATAGTGTTTAGGGAGATGGAGTTTGAGTCGGTCGTAGGTTTTGGATTTCCACAGAGATGCTATTGAATCGGAACGTTCTAGGATCAAAGAGGGGACTCCACGGCTAGAGAGACATGCAGACGTTGCAAGACCGGAAGGACCGGCTCCAATGATGATGGGACCATGTACGAGGATAATCTGTTTGGTTTGGTGGCAAGAATGAGAGTCCATTGTTGTATGGAAAGGAGAGGATGGTATTGATATAAGCTTTTGAAGAGTGGAGGAGACTAAAAGAGAGTGAGATATGTTTTACTTTTTGAAAAATGTTCTTTTGAGTGAGAGAATGAATATGGAATTTATAGAGGGAAGTTGCAGTTGGGGGGACCTTCTAAGATTCTCTTAGTGACGTTCTCTTTACGTATTGCGAACATAGTACATTTGTTTTTTAGATATATCTAAAGTGTAACACTAAAAGGAATATTCTTACTTTCTTTAGGAATATGAATAGTGACGGCAGATTGATTAATTTAAAGAGCTATAATTAGACGAAAAACCGGTGTTCTAAAAATTAGTTCGGTTTTTAAACGGTAAACCAGTCATAAACAAAACTACTATTTATTTTAAAAAATTGACTTTAGTGGCACTTGAACACGTGTCTTTGCACTAATATCATTTCTTTTTTTTTTCTTCTTCTTTTTATTTTTTCTCAAAAACAAAAAAAAAATCCTTTCTTTTTATTTCACTGAAAGTTATATTGATAGATCAAATACAAACCATAGCTTATAAGAAACTAACAAAAGCCGGTGAGTTTAATAACTCCGGGAAACAAAAGCCAGACAAACCCTGGAATCCAAGGCCGGCAAATTAAAAAACAATCCCCAAAACCAAGATGAAACTACAAGACCTGCAGATTAAGTAAAACAGAAACTAAATCATAGATCAAGCAGCTATACATCCTATGAAGAGAGTTACACAATGAACATAGAAATAGAAAGAGGAAAGCACCAACGTCGAGCTTTATTGGGGTTGAAACACGGATCTTAATATAATGCTCCGTTAAAACACGTGAGAGGAGACAACAGATAAACCGAAAGGAGACCAACCCAAGGAGGCGAGGAAGATAACCTGTTTTTACCTTGCACCAACACGTTAATATCCACTAAGACAATTTTCAATGGTACACTATAATTTTCTCTATATTTTACTCTAATATAGAATAACTGAGTTGGATTTGCTCAAATGGTTCACTCTATAATAGAGTTACTCTATTTAGGGCATCTCCAACCCCACTCTATTTTTCACTCTAAAATAGAGTTTTAGAGTAAAAATGCTCCAATGGTACTCTATTTTTCACTCTATAATAGAGTGAAAAATAGGTTTACTCCAAATATAGAGTAACTTATTTTTTTTTTGTTCATCACTCTATTTTCTACTCTAAAATAGAGTACTATTGGAGAAAACTTAAACTCTATTATAGAGTCACTCTATTTTAGAGTAAAAAATAGTGTAAACCATTGGAGATGGTCTTAAGTGTAAATTATAGAGGAAAAAATAAAGTCCTCTTGGAGATGCTCTAAAACGCATTGTTACCACTTTGTAATATTTATAATATATTATATAAAACAGAGTTATAAATCTGGTAATCTACAAAATAACATAATGGTTCGACCTGCAACCATCATTGTTCGGTCACACGAAGAAGCCTAATTAGATTTATTTTTATGTAGTACTGATTTGGTAGAGGCTTTAGTTTTTTTTTGTTCAGACGCTTAACATTTTGGTCAGAGGCTTAACGTTTTGTTTATGGAGATTTTTTGTTCTTCCGCCAGCTTGTAGTAAGAGCATCTCCAACCCCACTCTAAAATAGAGTTTAGAGTGAAAAATGCTTCAATAGTACATTATTTCTCACTCTATTAAAAATAGGTGTACTCCAAATATAGAGTAATTTATTTTTTTTATTCATCACTCTATTTTCTACTCTAAAATAGAGTACCATTGGAGCAAATTCAAACTCTATTATAAAGTTATTCTATTTTAGAGTAAAAAATAGAGTAAGCCATTAGAGATGGTCTAAACTTTGCATTCTTCTTTGAATGAAATTAACAATTTGACGGAAAATAAAAAAAAACTATCAAAATCTTGGCATTCATAAAAATTAAATTCAAATGAAAATACAGTTGCTAACAAACACTGAATGACGGAACTAAACACAAAAAAGAAGAGTTCTGAGAACACCACGAATAAGATTAGTCAAATTGATTATCAGAGTTTAGCAAAGTGGAATCTACATGGAAAAAGTTGAGTTATCTCAAGTTTATATGATTGATCTAGGAAGCCTAGATATAGTGTTTCTGATTATTTTATAAAACTTGAATAATGTAAAAAAAGTTCAAGAGACTGAATGAATAATAGAGAGTGGTGAAAGAGGCATTGGAATAGTAAAGTGGCAGTCCAAAATGACAGTGTAATAAATGGAAAGCGTGAAGATTAAGTAAATTATTTGCTCTTCTTCCCATTCGATTTTGGAAAAAAGATTGCCAATCATACAAAAATCAATCAAACAAACAAACAAACAAGAGGAACGACCAATAAATTGGCTGAAAATTTGAAAATAGTGATCTATGAGAGAATGCTTTCGTGCATTGTCTTTGCTAACATCCATTTCATTTTCTTTTTCAAAGTTTCTCAGAATTAATACATGCAAAACTTATAAACTTCCAATTTTAAACAATTCAAATATTTATTATAAGTCTATCTTAGTTAGATAAAACTAATTTGTTGTAAATGTATTTATATATTTTGACACCCACCCAATATATAAATTAGATGGTTGGTTGTGTCCAGTCCACTTTCTTCTAATCCAAACAACCTAATTTTCGATTTTAGTAAGAAACATTATCTTTTATACAAATTATATAGTAGACAAACCTATTATCTTTTTGTAACTTGTATTTCTAACATATGTTGCTTTCACTTATCTCAGTTTTTTTTGTTTTGAAAAGGACACTTATCTCAGTTTTCTTTTCAAAATAATATAGTTCTCTGAAACATGAGCACATAAGTATACATTTTTTTTTTGAAAAAACACATAAGTATACATTACAAGGAAATGGGTTTAAGAATTAATTAATTTAATTTGTTGTAACAAATAATTTGTTACTTGGTTAAAAATGAAACAAATAGTATTAAATAGATCTATAGAACTACAATTTGATTACGGAGTGTATGAATGTGCACCGAAGATTCGCACAAGAAAGCAAGCATAATTCATTCACATGCTTACTCAATCAAATTTATAGTTTTTAAATGGGAATTCGGCCAAAAAAAACCTCAATTTTACGCGAATTGCCAAAACAAACATGAACTTTGGGGCTCGCCAAAAAAACACCAAACTTTCATTGACTTTAGAATTAATTAACAATGTTTTCGCTGACTTGCCAATTTAGCACGCCGTCAACAAATTTAACAGAAATATTTGACGTCGTTTATTGTTGACGTTAAGTGAAACGACGTCGTTTTCAAATGAGATGAAACGACGTCGTTTTACACGATTTGAAATTAAAAATATGTAAACCCCTGGAGTCGAACCCAGATTGGTTGGTCAAATGGGAAGGTATTTTACCACTCGGCTACTGGCACTTTCAATGTACTTACTAACATGTTTACTTTTATTTGGTACATATTAAATATAAAAAATTCTCTATAAACTTAATAAGAATAAAAATTCTTCCAAAATAAAATTTTATTTTTTCTTTTCAAAAATAACAAATCTTCCAAAATTTTCAATTTTTTTAATACATTTGCTAAAAGTTGAAATTAATTATACACACATAAAAAGTTGATAATTCTAACTTTAATTTTTTGCATTTTATTATAATTTTTAAAAATTTGGATTTTTTTTTTAAAAAATGAAAATTTTGGAATTTTTTTGATTTTTTAAAGAAAAACAAATATTTAATTTTAATTCAAAATTAATTTTATGAAATTTTTGGAAGATTTTTTTATTTTTTTTAAAGAAAAGTATTTTTTTTATTTTTTTAAAGAAAAATAAAATTTAATTTTAATTTTAATTTCAAAATTTATGTTATAAAAAATTTCTTTATTTTTTTCAATTTTTTGGAATTTAAACTTCGTTTTAATTTTTTAGAAAATTTTGGAAGAATTTTTATTTTTTAAAAAGAAAAATAAAATTTATTTTCAATTTTAATTTCAAAATTAATTTTATAAAAATCTTCTTTATTTTTTTAATTTTTTTGGAATTTTAAAGATCTTATTAAGTTTATAGAGAATTTTTTATATTTAATATGTACCAAATAAAAGTAAACATGTTAGTAAGTACATTGAAAGTGCCAGTAGCCCAGTGGTAAAATACCTTCCCATTTGACCAACCAACCTGGGTTCGAATCCAGGGGTTTACATATTTTTAATTTCAAATCGTGTAAAACGACGTCGTTTCATCTCATTTGAAAACGACGTCGTTTCACTTAACGTCAACAATAAACGACGTCAAATATTTCTGTTAAATTTGTTGACGGCGTGCTAAATTGGCAAGTCAGCGAAAACATTGTTAATTCATTTTAAAGTCAATGAAAGTTTGGTGTTTTTTTGGCGAGCCCCAAAGTTCATGTTTGTTTTGGCAATTCGTGTAAAGTTGAGGTTTTTTTTGGCCGAACTCTCGTTTTTAAATCAAAATTCAGAACTCATTAAACCAACAATCTCAATACTTGGGACTTTAAAATTTATAGCTTTGATATTAAACTGGATAAGACTCCAAACTCCAAATTATATATGGTGTACGTCGACATATTGATCTTATTTTTGTTGAGCTGTCTTAAATTACAATGATTATATCATGACTCGTGTGATGCATTTGCCATTTGGCCACTAAATATTACTTTTTTCCTGGCAACGAGTAAGCCATTTTATTTTTTCGTAAAATGCTAAAATTTTAAACATTTTATGTTTTTGACAGAAATACAACCAAGATTCGAAGCGAACTAATCAAATAAAAATTAAGCAACGCCAAATATAAAAAGTCAGAACGACTAAACGATCAGGGAAACGCAAATGCAGGAAGGAATTCATATGATCTCGAATAGCACAAATCCAGTCTTCCAACGACACACAAACAGAGATTAAGACGATGCTTTGATGCACGAATTTTAATCTTTCGAATACTGTATTTTTTTTCTTTCTGGTAAAGCACTATTGAATACATGAATGTACATAATTTCTTGAATCGTTTAATAGAAATATTTGGCGGACTACAACATTCTGCTCATCTGAGGGTATTTCCATCCATACTCCATTTTTTCCTCTAAAATGGAGTAAAAGTGAATATGGAGTAAGGAATGCTCTAACCCAACTCCATATCTCACTCCATTATGAAATTTACTTCATAAATGGAGTAAACTATTTTTTGTTTGGTCATCACTCCATTATGGAGTGAGAAATGGAGTAGGATTAAAGCAATTTTATTCCATTTTCACTTTTACTCCATTTTAGAGGAAAAAATGGAGTTTTACATTGGAGATGCTATAAGAGTACCTTGGATAAATTTGGAGACGCGGCCTTGTATAAGACCATCTCCAATGACTTACTCTATTTTTTACTATAAAATAGCGTAACTCTATAATAGAGTTTGAGTTTGCTCCAATGATACTCTATTTTAGAGTAGAAAATAGAGCGATGAACAAAAAAAACAAATTACTCTATATTTGGAGTAAACCTATTTTTCACTCTATTATAAAGTGGAAAATATAGTACTATTGAAACATTTTTTACTCTAAATTCTATTTTAAAGTGAAAAATAGAGTGAGGTTAAAAATGCTCTAACTAACAAACATAAAAAAATCACACAACATTTTGATTATCTGAATCTAAGTACTTCGCAAGTTTGCAGCCAAATTTTCTAGGGGAATCTAGGGGCCGGACTCTATAGGAAATGATTAAAAGATGGCTATTATGACTAATTCATGACTTTTAAAACTAGTTATGGGGAAAGAAAGCACGTTGTAATGATGAAATATACTAAAGGGTATAAACAAATAATTGAAAGTACAATTATAATCATTGATATGAATTTTCCTGTTTTCTTTTAACTTTCGTTATAAAGCTGCATAACAAGTGCCATGCATGTGGTTGTTCTCTAAAATGTAAAGATTCATCTTATACTATTAAATAACATGAACATATTCCATAGACCTATTCCATTTAGCTACTAAGACCATGATTAACCCATGTTCTTAGGATGAAGTTCTTAGTTTTTAGCTTCGGCTAAAAACCTTTCTTAGCTTTTAACTAAAAAAGCTAAAACTGTCTCTTAAATAAAAGATATAAGAACCGATTTTTAGCAAAAAAAATATAAAAGAACAAAAAACAAAAAGTATCAAATTATGAATTAAAAACCTCAAATTAAGAACCCGGATTAATCATGCTCTAATAATTTTAAAATAGAAACTCAAAAATTTAAAAGTATATTCATTAAATTATCCTATTTTTGTGTAACAAATGGCATATTATTATTATTTTCATCAATGGTTTGTAAACGAAGTCTTGATAAATTTTTAGGATTTACAACAACCTCCAAAAAAACACACGTGTACTAGTTTAGTCAAATAATTGTATCAGCTAAAAATGTTGATAACATAGTAATCAGTTGTTTCCCGCCCTTTTTACGTACTTATTTTATGTTAATAGTATTTTTATATGATGCACCAAATTAAGTTGCGCATGCATGCTTTAAGATTTAAGTATTTGACACCGGAGAGAACGATTTAACTATGTTATACACCTTTACTCAGCTATTCGCCAAAAGGGCCGGTTATGGAAAAAGAGCTAGTATTTCTTTGTTTTTGTTGGGGGTAGCCCATCTAATGAGAGCTTCATCATGATGCAACACTATTACGAAATTCACACTAAAACGAGTAAAAATTTTCTTTGGTTAAATAAAGTTATGTTCATTTAGGGTCCAACTGGTGACACCAATTGAGGAAAAAAATTGCAGGGAATACTATGTTCCTCTCAATTCCCGTCTTTTGTTACCAGTTAAAGGGAAATTTTATTACTTGTAGGAATTAGAAATTCCCCCACGTTCCTTTTCTTATGAGGAATATAGTGTAAATATATTCCATGTCAAATTAGATAAGGAATCAAAAGGAAAACTATAAAAATGGTAAAAAATATATATTAATATGTTAATGTACCAAATAAATTTATAGAAAACTGACATTTTAAACCAACTTCTTAATGTACGTAGGTTTGTCTTCTTCTATATAACACTAGTTCATCAAGCTTTTTCTTCATATAACCCTAATACATCTAGAAACAAGAGAAGTAGGTAAACTATACTTTTAAGATTATTTATTTTGTGTATAAGAAAAAACACAACGCACTGATCAGTGTTGGTTAATAATAAAACTTGTTTCATGTATTTATATTATAGCTATCATGTCAACTCCAAGAAATCAAAACGGAGCACGTCGTGGACGTAAGTCAAACAATGAGGCAAGAACCACAATCGATGGTGAAACCACTCGTGAAGGCCATGTAATTATGTTATATAATTTTTTCTGCAGTAATGAGCTGTATAAATGAGATATTTTAAGTTAACAACTAGAAATATGTACTTTAGTATCTATGGAAAGACAAAAATTGTCAAGTTATGCTTGAACTTGTCATTGCGGAGTTAAGAGCAGGAGACTACCGTAGTAGAATGCCCGATGCTGCTGCTAAGAAAAGAATTGAGAACAAATACTTTGAGTTGGCGGGAGAAAAGATTTGTTGGGATCCAGAAATAACTAACAAAATTTGTTACCTACGTAAACTATGGAGTATCAATGGTCAACTGATGAAACGTACTGGAGTTGCAGTTGATCAATCTACTGGACAAATAGATATGATGCAAACTTGGTGGGCTGATCGGATTGCAGTAAGTCTTTATGCATATACAATTAACTATGTTCTTATTAAAAATCTAGTAACCTACATTTTTATGGTTATCTATGTAGGAATATGGAAATAAAGGAAAATTTGTTAGCGTGTTGCAAAAAAACCCGTTGCCGTTCAAAGATTTGCTAGACCAAATTTTTGGTGAACATGATGTTGAGCAAGATGAACGTTATTCTCCGCATATGCTTGGCCAACATATCCAGCAGATTCAGCCTTCTTTGCCTAGCAATGATGACACGGTATTTGACCAAATGCAAGAAGATCAAAGTGTTGAACAAATTGCAGATGCGACTAACGATCAAGGATCCCAACCGCCAACTCGAAGAACATCAGCCCGTCGCCCTTCAAGAAGAAGAAGTAGTTTTGAAACACAGGTTGAGAGTGGATTTCAACGTGTAATAGATACTCGGCAAGATATTTTGGAAGAACTACGGTCACGAAAAGTTCAAAAGCTATCATATGGTGATGCGACGGCTGTTCTAGAAAAACTACCAATTGAACAACTTGGAGTGTTTTGGTGGGCAGCAAATAAGCTGTTGAAGAATGAAGTAGATGTCCGTGAAGCATTTATAAAAATAGAGAGTCAAGATATTAAGATCAGATATTTGGAGAGTTTAGTTGGCATAGATAGATACGGCAATCCATGCACTCATGTTGATCTGCTAATGACAAGTCAGAACCTCTTTCAGAATGTTGGAATGACTGGAACTAGTTCAATGGGAACTGAAACTGTTAGAACTGATTTCATGGGCTTACTTGGGATGCACTCTTCTGAGTTAGAAGAATCAACAAAAAATGCAGCACGTGTAGTCCATATACATGATGATGGAAGTGATGCTGAAAAGCTTGTTTAAGTTTTCTGAGATTTATATTTTGGTGTTTGATATTTATATGGATTTTATTTATTTTTATTTATAAAAGCATGAAGTTTTTCTAAGGATTATATCAATAATAAGTTTTATAAATATATATGCAGGATCTTCGTATTATATATTTACTTTCTCGTGGAACTGAAAATCTAGAAGAAGATGAGTTAGTGGAGCTTATGTTATTGGAAGAAGAAGAATTTATGCAAAGGTGCATGCATCCTATATTAGAGTATTACAAAAACAACTTTTGCAAGAATCCAATGAACAACGTGTGGGGAAATGGTTGGAAAATAATACGGGAACAAATCTACAGCAATGAAATCTCGTGCCGTACTCTTATTCGTATGAGCTCAGAAGCGTTTATCCGTTTATGTGAAGTCCTTGAGAAAAAGTATGGGTTACAAGAGTCGCTTAATATTAAAGTCGATGAGAGTGTTGCAATTTTTCTTGTTCTCTGTGGTCAAAATGACACTCAACATGACATCGGTTTAAGATTCGGTCATGCCCAGGAGACTATAGGTAGAAAGTTTCATCATGTTCTGGGGGCAATGGTAAAATTGGCAGTTGACTACTTACGGCCAAGAACTGCTTCTGAGTTTGAAGCAATATCTAATAGTTTACAAGGAGATAAAAGATATTGGCCATATTTTAATGGATCTATCGGGGCTCTTGATGGAACACATGTACCCGTAATGGTGACTCCAGGTCGTGATGCATTACGATTTGTGAACCGGAAAGGAACGGCAAATCTAAATGTTCTAGGAGTATGTGATCACGATATGCTTTTTACATATTGTTTCGTTGGAATGGCAGGATCAACACATGACTCTAGAGTGCTAGATACCGCTATGCGCGATGATCCGTTGTTTCCTAAACCTCCTGGAGAAAAATATTATCTCGTAGATTCTGGTTATGCAAATAGACGTGGTTATTTAGCTCCATACCGAAAAGAAAGAAAAGAAGGTACTCGATATCATCTTCAAGACTTTATAAATTGCGAGCCTCCAAAAAATAGTAAGGAAATGTTCAATAGATGGCATGCATCATTACGTTCAGTTATTGAACGTACGTTTGGTGTATGGAAGAAAAAGTGGAGGGTTTTAAATGAATTCCCAAGGTACGACATCTCCACACAGAGGAACGTTATATTTGCAACAATGGGGCTTCACAACTTTATTAGGTGGAACAAAATTAAAGATGTTGATTTTGAGGAAGCGACTATGGAGAACAGTGGTGTGCATATGCATCAAAGTGAGAATGATTCAGATGATGAAAATGATGTACGAGGAAATGAAGAAACATCAACGACAGTTTATATGAAGATTGTTCGAGATCAGATTGCTACACAACTGTGGTCAGATAAAAGACTTGGCTCCCGTCGAGTATAGGTCAGTATGTGTTTTTCTCTTTATTATTATATACAAATTCTTGGATATATCTATATCTCTTAAAAAGCACAATATATACTTTCAGTAACACAAGTTTTTGTTTTGTAGTTATGAGCTACATGCATTGTGGCAATTGAACTGGACATGGCAACATGAAGCGTAGACCAAAAATCTTGCTTATATTATTTATTATTTTTAGAGTTAATTATCTGATTATTTATTGTTTGAAATTTTGTTCCTTGTTTTGGTTACCATTCACTGACAATTTGTTACATTCCTTCTCTACAATTTTTCCTTCTAATTAATTCCATATCATTCCTTTAGATTCTTTTCCCTATGATTCTTTTTATTTTTAAAGTGGTCACCAGTTGGACCCTGAAGATTTTATGGCCATTGAAAACAAAAGAAATTGATTAAATCTGGTTAAGATTACCATAGGAAAACAAGGCCCAAAAGATAATATTCTTACTGTGCCAAGTAGTCTTTGAAATCTCATACAAGGCCCAAATCAACGAGTGAAACGTCGTCGTTGTAGCTTTCTTATATCACCCACGTGCATCCGCGAGCGCGTGGTTTTCAATTCCTCAATCATCTTCAGATCACAGCCCCTGAATAATTTCTCTCCTCCAAGAGAGACCAGAGAAACAGATCGTATCATCGCAATAAGCGAGAGAGAACTAGAGAGAGAGAGAGATAGAATGTCTGGAATGGTAGATGCGAGCTCGTGGGGCGCAGCGTTGGTAAGGATCTCGCCGTACACATTCTCGGCAATCGGAATCGCCATCTCGATCGGCGTCTCTGTCCTCGGCGCCGCCTGGTAAAATCCAAATCTTCTTCTTATTCTTCTCCTAATCCACGTCGTTACAATCATTCTCCTTTCGGAATCTGCGATTCACCAATCTATTTGCTTCTCTGATTCAAAGGGGGATTTACATCACCGGGAGTAGTTTGATCGGTGCGGCCATTGAAGCTCCTCGTATCACTTCCAAGAATCTCATCAGGTTCGTTAAAAAAGTTGAAGTTTTTTTATTAGTTTCGTGGTCCTTTGGTGTTATTGTTGTGAAGGGTTCATTGAAAGATTCTATGATATGGAATCGTCTCTGAGCAGCTGATTCATGTTCGTTTCTTGGATATTTAATCACATAATGATTAGAAGAAAAAAAGTAGTTGACTTTGGATCCAGTAGTTAGAAAATGAGAAACCCATTATCTCATATGGGTTGGTAGGGTGCATAGATAGTGTGAAGGCTCTGGCTTTTTGGGGGTTGAAGCAATAATAAACAAATGTCTTATCTCTCTCTCAGCAGAAACTTATTTAGAAGCTCTATGTCAAATGAGAGGAAAAAGATGAAAAGTCTGATTTAAAAGCGTCTATGATGACATAATCTTTGGTGCCTTGCCATTCCCTTTAGACCATCTCTGAACCATATTGAGTAGATAATTTGACTCCTAAGGAATGCTTAACCGGGACTACTTTTGTTTGAAATTTGATTTATTGTTACAGAGCTATAGCCTCGGACTAAGATGCTCTGTAACAACTAATGTTGACAATGACATTACCACAGGTCCAACACAACCCATTTCTGAACCATATCGAGCTGGGAATTTTGCTCTTTGGAATGCTTAACTAGGATTGTAATTTGATTGGTTGTTACAGAACTTTAGGCACAGACTTTGATGCTGGAACAATGGAATGACCAAGCATTTGTTTTTCGTTTTTTTTTTCTTGTCACAGTGTAATCTTTTGCGAAGCTGTAGCTATATATGGCGTCATTGTTGCAATCATTCTGCAAACGAAGTTGGAGAGTGTCCCGTCTTCAAAGATGTATGACGCTGAGTCTCTTAGAGCTGGATATGCAATCTTCGCGTCTGGAATCATAGTTGGATTCGCCAACCTTGTATGCGGGTCTGTATAATCATTCTTAACTCTCCTTCCTCACAGTTTTTCGATTTTTTGGGATTCTATTTTCAAATATGCAACCAAGGGGTCCACATTTTCTCTGCTGCAGGTTATGTGTAGGGATCATTGGAAGCAGTTGCGCATTGTCAGATGCTCAGAACTCCACACTCTTTGTGAAGATTCTTGTGATTGAGATCTTCGGAAGCGCTCTTGGTTTGTTTGGAGTTATTGTGGGGATCATTATGTCCGCACAAGCAACATGGCCGACCAAATAGACACAACCCATCCAGTCTGCAACTCTGGAAAAAAGATTGTTTCTTGATTATCTTCATTGTTATATGGGATACTCTCATGTCTAGAAGAAAACCCAGTGTGAGAACTGAAAACCTCTTTTGTATCCCTGATTTTTTTTTGTTTTTGTATTTTTTTAAAAACCTTTGGAATAAGCCACTTTGGAGAACATCTTCTTGTTTGTATTCTCTTTTAATCAAAGACGAGAGTTTGTATAAGCTTCTCTATGTTCTAGTATTCATGGGTAGTTGCTGTTGGTACACAAACCCACCCAACTAAACCAGATAATCCAGTCTATACAAATTGCCAAATTGGAAACCTAGCACAGCCGGTTTATCCTAAACCAAACATCTAAGTAGACGACGTCGTTTGTCGATATTATTTCTCGGTGGCTGTTCTGTTCTTGGAACCTGGAGCTTGGTGTTTTGTTGGGTTTGTGTAAACCCTACATATATATGTGTACGTCGTCACTCACACCACCTGCTACAGCGTATACTTTACATATTCGTCTTCCTTCTCAGATTCCCTCCCATCTCCACTTCTTAGCGACCTCTTCTCGCAAAGCTCGAAACTTTTTCTACCATACCGGTAAGTGTTGCCGTTTTCCTCGCTTTTCTATTCTGGGTTTTTAGTTCCGATTGCATTTGGACCAGGAGCTGATAATATGATACGACGTCCACTTCGTTGTCTCAGATTGGTTGTGTCTGTTTTCGTTCATAAAGTTTGAGTCTTTCTTTCAGCTTTTTCTCTGTCTAATTGATTTTTGCTGGTAACTGGCCTGTCTGTATGTTGTGTACCTGATACAGTTGAGACATTTGTGTGTGTAGAAGTAGAGAAAGAATGCAAGCTTGTTGTGGAGGTACTTCAATGGGGTCTCTTCAGCAACCTGCACGGGTTCAAGGACCTGTCTTTGCTCCAATAACCTCCCCAGTGACTAAATTCTCTCAGCAACTGAAGCTCAATTTCCCGAGACCTTGCCCTTCTTTGTTTCTGAGAAAAAGCTCGGTCTTTGAAAGGAGAGCGTCTTCAGTCTCGGCACCTGATGTGGAGACTACCAGTAAGGGAGTTTTAACATTCACTTTTTGATTATGTTAAGGAAGGACAAATAGTTATTTATTCCATATGTGGTTGTGGCTGATGTTTTAGGCAATGAGATCCCATTCGAGGACTACAGTCGTCGTGAAGTGGATCCAGAGGTCGATGATATTATCACCAAGGAGAAAAACAGACAGTTCAGGAGCTTGGAGCTTATTGCGTCCGAGAATTTCACTTCTCGAGCTGTTATGGAGACTGTTGGATCATGCCTTACCAACAAGTATTCCGAGGGACTTCCCGGTAAAAGGTAATCAAGTATTGATCAGAACGAGTTTTTGTGTCCCTACCCTTTTTGCTGATGTCCATGTCTCACAGGTATTATGGTGGCAATGAGTTTATAGATCAGTTGGAGACACTTTGCCAGAACCGTGCTTTAGCAACCTTCCGGTTAGATTCTACTAAGTGGGGTGTTAATGTTCAGCCGTTGTCTGGTTCACCTGCAAACTTTGCTGTCTACACCGCCATACTTAAGCCTCATGATCGTATCATGGTGAGTTAAGATTGTTTTGCACTCTTCACCTCATTTGTTCTTATGCATTTGAGATATTGGTTCATGACTTAGTGGCTTTGTTTAGGGTTTGGATTTACCTCATGGTGGACATCTATCACATGGGTTCATGACTGCCAAAAGACGTGTATCTGGAACTTCAATATACTTTGAGTCCATGCCTTATCGACTTGATGAATCAACAGGCATTGTGGACTATGATATGCTCGAGAAAACTGCTGCACTGTTCCGACCAAAGCTTATAATTGCAGGAGCTAGTGCGTACAGCCGAGACTTTGACTATCCTCGCATGAGGAAGGTAAAAACCAAACCACTGATTCTTGAATCTTTTTGTTTGTCTAGTTTTGGCTAGCTTCTGATATTTTAGTGTGTGAATTTCTGAAGATCGCAGACTCAGTTGGTGCTTTCCTGATGATGGATATGGCTCACATCAGTGGGCTTGTGGCTGCTTCTGTGGTAGCCGATCCTTTTGAGTATTGTGATATTGTTACAACAACCACTCACAAGGTATGTATGTATGTTCTTGAATACAAAAAAATTTCTCAGATTAAATCAAAATCTGATAATTTGCTATATACTTTTCCATGTCAGTCTTTGAGAGGTCCGAGAGGTGGCATGATCTTCTTCAAGAAGGATCCAGTTAACGGGGTTGAACTTGAATCTGCCATTAACAATGCTGTCTTCCCTGGTTTGCAGGTTGAGATATTCACCATTCCTTCAAGTTCTCTTGGATATTAATTCTTTAGACTTGGTTAAAAGTTCTTCGTGTTGTATGTTTCTAGGGTGGCCCTCATAACCACACAATTGGAGGATTAGCAGTGTGCTTGAAACATGCACAGTCGCCAGAGTTCAAGGCTTACCAGAAAAGAGTACTCACCCCCTTTTACTTGATCATTAAGCTCTTCTTCACCTGATAGAGTTAAAAAACTTAACTTATAAGAATCGTCTGTTGCTTGTTTAGGTTGTGGCTAACTGTAGGTTTCTAGCTAACCGATTGGTTGAGCTCGGGTTTAAGCTAGTCTCTGGTGGCAGCGATAACCACTTGGTTCTTGTTGATCTTAGACCATTGGTAAGTCCATACAAACTCTATTGATTTCCCCATGCAATAGGCTCTTTTCTCAAATTAGAGAATCACTTATCAATCAATATGCTTTTGGTATGGTTAGGGAATGGATGGTGCACGGGTTGAGAAAATCTTAGACATGGCATCTATTACACTCAACAAGAACTCTGTCCCTGGTGAGAGAGAGCCTCTTCCCTTATTCTTTTATTTTGTTTCTTCCCATCTAAAAAGTTGCTAGTCATTTACTTAATCCTGATTGAAACAAGATTAGTCTTTGGAAGTCATAGAGTGCATTGGATATGTGTGTGAGTTTGATTGTCACAGAGCTATAAAAGTGTGTGTGAAAATGTGAAACAGGGGACAAGAGTGCATTGGTTCCAGGGGGAATAAGGATAGGAACGCCTGCAATGACGACAAGAGGACTGTCAGAGAAAGACTTTGTGGTGGTTGCTGACTTGATCAAGGAAGGAGTGGAGATAACGATGGAAGCAAAGAAGTTGGTGTCGGGAACAAAGCTTGGAGAGTTCACCAAGTTTGTGACATCTCCAGAGTTCCCATTGAGAGAGAGAGTGGAGAGTCTCAAGGATAGAGTGGAATCCTTCACCTCTCGTTTCCCCATTCCTGGAGTTTGAAAAGAAGAAAACAGATGATGTCTTGTTGTGTACCTTTTAATTATCTATCATTGACACATTTTTATCTCTTAGGGTTTTATCAGCTCCTTAATCTTGTGTGTGTCCCAAGTTTCTTATAAAAAAAGATGATTAGAGAAGTTTGAATCTTCAGAATATTTCGTATGGTACACAAAACCCAACAAACTGAAGCAAGAGCCAAGTATATAATTCAGTCTTTACAAATTGCTAACTACAAAACCAAATAATCAAATATCCTTTCGACGGCGTCGTTTAGTCATTTGAGCAGCAGCTCTGACAGACGAATGACCCATTTAATCCGCCCATTACAGGCCCAATAAAACGCCAACTAAACGACGTCGCTTTAGTCGTTGTAAATTTACCCTTTTTATGTCTCTCCCAGATACTGAAAACTAGCAGCGGACCTTGTTGAGCAAATCGGTGAGGAGAGAGAGATCGCAAAGAGAGAGAGAGAGATGTCTTCGTTTCTGAAATCGTTCCTGGATCCAAAGAAGAACTTCCTAGCTCGTATGCACATGAAAGCCGTCTCCACCCGCCTCCGTAGATACGGTCAGATCTCTCTCTATCCAAATCCCTAATTTTCTCAATCTCGATTTGTGTTTGCTGAGGAGTGAATCTGTTGATTCTGATTATGATTCAGGTCTGAGGTACGACGATACGTACGATCAGTATTACCACATGGACATCAAAGAGGCCCTGAACAGGTTGCCGAGGGAGGTGGTCGACGCCCGTAACCAGCGTCTCAAGCGTGCCATGGATCTCTCCATGAAGCACGAGTACCTTCCCAAGGATCTTCAGGTATTTGATCTTTGATTTTTTGAATAGAGAGAAGAAAAGTGAATTGATTATCCATTACATAATAATTTAGATGCTTGTATAGTTTTACAATGTGTTAAGCTTAAGCTACTTAATAATGTTGAATGTTGTAACTTGTAACTTGAGGATTGTTAATTCTATATACAGGCGGTGCAGACTCCATTCCGTAGCTACCTTCAGGAGATGCTGGCTCTCGTAAGTCTCTCTCTCTTTTGATGTTTTTCTTTTTTTTTATAAAAAAAATTAGATATTCCTATTTGACTATAGGAATGGTACAATCGCATTCTTGCGTGTACATGCTTGTTTAGAACTCTGAGATGCATTTGATTTTTGTTTGCTATTTGAAGCAAGTTAGCTGTTCTGATCTTCTGTTTTCATATTCCCTCAAGTCTTGCATCAGATAGAATAATACTCTTAATAGTGCTTCATCGTTGCCTACTGTAGCTTCTCCTTTAAACATGGATCATCGTCATCAGTATTCACTGTTATCAATCATCGCTTTTCTTTGTTTTTGCAGGTTGAGAGGGAAAGAAAGGAACGAGAAGCCTTGGGAGCGTTGCCGCTCTACCAGCGCACACTTCCTTAAGAAACCTTTTTCCCCCATTTCTTTCTTATGATGATGATCAACTCTGTTTTTCTGCATAAAACTCATCTCCTAATGGATGACATTGATATTTTGTTGTTACATTTTCATGTTTGCTGGCTTGAATAAAATCGAAACTCAACTCTGCGTGGCTCAATGATTTTTTTTTTTTTTCAGTTTGCTTCGTTGTTATGAACAGGGAAAGATTTCCACATATATATTATTGGGTGAATTAGCCAAATGACCAAATTTGAAAAGGAAATTAAGTGTATAGCATTGATTTTGACATAATAAAGCCCATAACAATTATGTCAACTTCTATCCGGTAATGTCCTTTTTTTTTTCAAGTTGCCAGTAATAGAAAGAGAAACTGATGACATCACATTTGACACCCCACAATTAATTATCACCTAGTAAATATTACTTTAATCCAAACTTTAACTCTAAAATAATAAACCCTAAACTTTAAACATCACCCTTCCATATAAATACTAAACCCTAAACCTTAATTACTGAACCCTAAACCCAAATATAAACTTTAAACCCAATTATCAAAATCTCAAAATAGTACTCCCTCTGTTTTTAAAAGATGCATATTCTAGACTTTTCACATATATTAAGAAAACTCATTAAATATCCATTGTTTTTTGTAAATAACAATTTTCCATAACTTTTAGCCAATAGAAATTCAATAAACACCATTAATTTTTTTGAAACTTACAATTTTTCATAAAATCATACATTGAAAAGGTAAAAAATATATCTTTTTGAAACAATTTTTTTTTCTAGAACATGCATCTTTTAGGAACGGAGGGAGTATATAATATTATATAATATTAAACTAAATCCAAACAAAACTCCTCAATGCTAAACTCAGACCTAACTTTTGAATACTAAACCCAAAAATGCTATCACTAAACCCAAATGTAAACTCCCACCTTCCAAATACTAAACCCTAAATCCTAGTCACTAAACCCTAAACCCAAGTATAGACTATAAACCCAAATAGAATGGAACAAAATACATAGTATAGTATAAATTGGTAAGTAAAAAAAAACACTCTTTTTTAATCGTCAAATAGAACATACATAATACGGTCACTAAACCCAAACATCAACCCCCACCTTCCAAATACTAAACCCTGAATCTTAATCATTAAACCTAAACCCAAGTATAAACTCTAAACCCAAATAGTATAGAACAAAATAAATAGTATAGCACATATAGTTGTAAACAAGAAATTGATAAATAATAAATTTATCAAACAATCGATGGTACAATAATACAACAACCGTAGCATACTATTTAGTTTGGTACTTGCGAATTGTACAAAAATATAAGAATCGTACTATACTATAATTTTCTTTCACTACATATAGTATAGTCGACGAGTTCATCTTCTTCACATCTTCCTCTTTTTACAGACATGGTGATACACACATTCACTAGTCCAGAGTAATTATTCTTCATCATACCATATCAATACAACATACTATAACAATTTAAATAACAATGAAAAAAATCAAGATGAACAACATTGAAAAAAACTAAAAAAAAAGAAATTGTGATGTCACCTTGTTGTTGTCTACGGTGCCATCTTCTCCTCCAAACTCAATTCCACGAGCCCAAAATCCATATTATTTCTTAATCTAGTGGTTTGTGTTCGTATGTATAAAAAAATAGAGATTGGAGGAGAAGAGGAAGAAGAAGAGAAAGAGATGTGGAAGAATGATAACCACAATTTATTAAATTATTTATTTAATATTTCTTTTGATAAATAACTCTCAGCAGGTCACACAGGTTGAATTGAAGGGTAATATAGCATTATTACATAAAATACATGTACTGTAGATGAAAGTTACGGGTTTTAGTTATGTAGTGAATTATAATTTGTTTGAAGGTTATACAGCCAAATTTCCCTATATTATATGAGTTTTAATTTGGCCACATTAAAATTGGGAAAATAAACTTGTGGGATTTCAACAATATTATCAACATGGTAATCATTCATATGATAAGAGACCCATGTTATTACAAGTTTTTGGAGGATTTTACTTCCAACAAATATATCCCTCTCTCCTTTTGTTTTGTTCTCATTTAGTTAAGTAAAGATTTGTGTTGGGAGATTTAACTTTACAAGTTCACGTATATGCTTCATGAGAAACACAGTAATCCCAAAACTCTTTTAAGTGGCCATGCCAGGTTTGCTTTTGAATGCGTATTAGTAATTACATTACAAGGTCTAGTTAAAGTTATAAACTCGTTTTGATTCAGTGAGGAAGCAACTAGTTAAGACAACATTTTTTTTTTTTTTGTAACACAGTTAAGACAACATTTTAAATTGGATTTACGTGGAGAACCACAACAGATCTTTAAAGAAAGATTCCATACATTTGTTACAAATAGAATTAACGAATCCGGCTTTGGAACTTCATACTGCCATGTAAACAGAGTGGAGCTTGGAGAATCCACAATGCAAATCCGAATAACTAAGCAGCGAATGCTACCACTTCTTGCCTTTCAGAGTCCGAAGATATCTCAATCAAGTCTAACACATTGTCTGCGTTCATCCAGAAAATGTGTTGAGTCCTTATTCTTAAAGCAATTCTGAGAACACATCAGAACAAGGAATCAAGAGCACAGAATATAGTATTTTCACGTATGTGGATACAAATACCCTGTTCATGCCATTTAACTCTTACATCTCTCTCAGTCTCACCATGCCACAACGCTTATTCCCCAAAGAATGAAGAATGAGCGTCAAAGGAATATGCCTTTGGAAATAACAAAAAAGAAAAGAAAAATAACAGCAGTGTGGGCTACGTCTGGATATAGCAGAATTGCTTAGAACGGTAAAAATACTAAGACATGATAGCATTAACATAATGCAGTTCTACTGAAGCAAGCAGATCAGAAACAATACCAAAAGGAAGACACCGTGAGACGTAACGAATGAACTACAAAATACAGAGAAAATACTCGATCTTGACATGTTGTCAGCAAAATAATCCAATCAGACTGTGTAAATATATTTAAAGGAAACCTGCTCGAAAGCACAGCTTTAAAGCCCTGTGGACAAGTCCGACACCAGGACACCTGAAACAAGCCGCATAATCAAAAAGCGACAAAATAAAAATCAATTATGTTTTGAGAAAGAACATGTATGATATTGCACCATTCAGATGGCCATGGGAGAAGTCGAAAACCCCAGCATCAGAGTTAGACCTCTAAAAGCAAAAAGTCTGTATGCCACGAACAAAGCGATACTGTTCCAGGGATGATGAGTAGGAAACTCACACCGCTATGCAACACACTTCATAGAGCTACAAGTAGAAGCACTGAATATATCAGACACAAGTTTGGATATGCACTGAACCAAAAATCCACATATTACTGCTACTGACAAGGACAAGACGACTGACCCATCTTGTCACACAAGTAACAAGACGAGGTCAAGAATATCAACACACAAGTCTGCCCCCAAACGAGGAGCATGAAATTCACTATCTACAAAATCGACATCACAGAATAAAATACAGCACTAATAGAACAGCCCTTAAAAATATGATATCTCAGAGTATGTATACATGAATTTTGCTTTATTCTATTACAATAGAGGAAGCTAACTGAAATCTGACAGAGCAGTAAAAAAGAAAACCGTACCGAACCTCGTAAATTTTCATTCTAATCAGAGTCTCGGTACATACTTATATTCTGCTGTCTACACACTGGAAAAGAACACTATATGACAGTTGATTCCACATGTCAGGACAAAAAGAAAAAAGAATAAATGCTGATTGATACTAGCAAAATTGACTGCGTGTACCAGCAGATATCAAATTTCTTACCTCCATCAAATGTTCATCATCTGATATATTAAGAGAAAGACGTAGATCAGTTAACGACGTTTCTTGTTCCCAACTTAGTGGACCAGAAGCGAACAAGTCCCCCAAAGTACTCCGGTAAGTATATAGTTCAGACCTACAGGACCTTCTCGCTCCATCACCTCCTAATGAATGCTTCCGCCTTGCTTCTTCTTCCCCAACGCCACAATAAGATTCAGCATCGCTGCTACACGAGTCTGCCTGCTGGCTAAATCCATCTAGCATACAAGGTCGCATGTTACTCCCATCGTAACTAGTGGCGCTACAGCTACCAACTGAGCATGCATCGCTATCGTAACAATCATCAGCGACTAAGCTCTCACCAAGACCTTTTGATCTTACCCTGACCGTTTGGGGATTCTTGGAGGAAGCTTCCAGTGATCGTATCTTCTTGGTCTTTCCTGTGTATGATTCAGCACACTCAGACCAGTTGTGAGGTAACGGCCTCTTTAATACTCTAGGAGAGACAACACTAGGCTCGCGGAGAAGTATGCTTTTCATTTGAGGCTGCAGCTTTCGATCTGTTCCAGTGACTGTGGATGACTTCGCAGAACCTGATATCTGAAAAAAATTAATTACAAGACAGTTTAGTCAAAGTATTAGCTCATAAGCAAATTAGTTAAAGATCATTTCAAACAAAGAACGAATAACGTTACCTTTCCAATAGCAACCCATCTCTCATCTTGCCACGACTGTCGGACCCTGACGTTTGCCTTGTGAAACGTAAACTCAGCAGGAGTCCCAAGCAACCGAACCACATAGTACTTTCCAGATAACTCTTCACGAACAGTGGCAGCTTTCCAGGAGAAATCATCAAGAACTTCCACCAATTCACCGCTCTTCCATCGCTCTACGTCCACTTGGGGAGGACACGGCCTAATCATCTTCCTTGGAGCTCTCTCCACCACTGCATCCTCGTTGAAAGAGTAGTACCTAACACTGTAGGTGTGTCCATTACCAGAGATAATCTCAGCGCATCGCCACGCACCATAAGGCGCCTCTTTGCTGCTAAATACCTCAACTCTACTTCCTTTTCTGAATCTCATGATAACTAAGCCAACTTAATACCTGCAAAAACAAAAATATACATATATTAGCGCTCATTTAAAAGCATACATTGTTTAGGATGTTGAAAAAAGACACATTCTTAAGCAGTTACTTTCCTGACTAAAGCTCAATCAAACAAATGTTCCAAATAAACAGAATCAAATTAAGATGAATCAATTTGTAAACAGAATTAAAGAAACAAACAAAAAAAAAATCAAGATCAATTCAAACTTAATTCTTCAGATAGCAGAAGATCATACATACATTGTTTAGAATGTTGAAAAAGAAAAACACAATCTTAATAGTTATTATCCTGATCAAAGCTCAGTAACAAAGATTTCAACAAAGGTTCCAAATAAACTCCTCTTAAAAACGTGTTTGCTTGATTTAAGAATCTGAAATCAAATTAAGATGAATCAGTATAATCATTCGTAAAAACATAATCAAAGAAACCAACTAACCGAGATCAATCACATGAAATACAAAACGAATCAAAGATCAATTCAAACTCAGCTCCAAATTAACTAGCGAAGAATCTCGATCAAAGGGATGAACAGTAACATGGAAACAACAGAAGATAAGAAAAAAATCGAGCAAGGGATCATCACCTTCTGGAATGTTTGGATGATGAGATAATCGCCCGAAATTTTCGAAAATTCTCTTTGATTTTTCTTAAATGATTGTGATTGAAATATTGGAAGAGGAATTGGGGATTAGGGTTTCGAGTAATGTAGATATGGAAAGAAGATTGGGCGTTACGAAATTTATATTTCTTTTGGTTTTTGTTTATTTCTGTAAACCAGAAAATAGGAGACAACCCATACATTAATGATGTTTGACTCGCTTGTTTAGTGCGTGCTCACGCGCGTTAATTGTGTTCTTGAGTTTTTCGATACGCGTTTAAAGGCAGCTTCAACATAGATCAATAAGTGGTTTAATAAAATCAACTTACAATATGTGGTTTGACAAAAAAAATTTTTTGCACAAATTGATATGTATGGTGTACACTCAAGTCTATCTGGTTTTGCTTATGTAATATATTAAAAGCCAGTCATGTGCCAAGCCTAACGAAACATTCATCTTATATCCTCAAGAATTTTGAAAAAAAATTATATAAATAGATTCCAAAATTTGTAAAAAAAAAAAATTTTAGGCCACCAAATTATTAAAATCTTTATTAAATCGTCTAAAGACCCTAATATCTCAGAGCCGACCTTAAATATATTTAGTGAATTTTAAAATTGGTCACTACAAAATTTACGTGAAAAACGTATAATACCAAAGTTAACACTATATACTATTAAAAACTAGGATGATGATTTCCACACTGTAATGTGATTTTCACACTGTAATATTCTATTAAATTTTCCTGAAAAACGTATAATACCAAAATTTACATGAGATATCATTGATAGCCTAGTGGTTTCAATGAGATTCTCGCACACGACTGTCAGAGGTCGCAAGTTCGACTCTCTGTCAGCGAGACGGTACTGAAATCTCTCTAAAAAAATCTTGTCGCAGATAGCCCATGGATTTCTATGGTGCTAATGGGATTTGAAAAGGTAAATACTTTGAGGGATTACAGACTTTACAGTGTAGATAAGGATCCTGAGAAGAAGACAAACCAGATTCTAATTTTGAACTAAATTCGATCTGGTCGAACCATATTCAACTGTAACCAAAACAAACAATTATTCGGTTCAGTTTTAAATACATTGATAAGCAGATAATAATGTTACTGTTCTAATGTATTAAATGGGTATAATTTGAAAGCTGATGTATTAAAGTGGATAAAATAATTAGTTAATGCATTAAAGTGGATAAAATTAGTTGAAGTATTTTGATAAAAAATTTCCTTTATTATTTTATTATTATTGTTATTATTATTATATCTCTCGACTGTAGGTTTAAAGATTACAAAATGACTTCTGTGTGTTCAAGTCCGTTTATGAAATACCAAGAATGGCTTAATTAAATTATAGAAAAGATAAGAACGGTCGAGCTTGAGCATGCGGAGCAGAAGCTTGAGGAAGCTGTGCATGAGGTTGATCATACTGTGATGGAAGTTCCGGACTCGGTGATGGACCTTGAAGATCTGCATGATTAACACACTTCATATCAATGTTGACAAAGCTGCTAGTCACATCTGCGAAACGGCAAATTGCGCTGGGACTTGTTTGTGGAGATGAAGAAGTAATGTTGATGTGTTCCAACACGATGTTACCACAACCTATTTTATCACAATCTAGTTTTATTGCAATGGGTTGCGCACATGTCCCTCTGAAGTATCTAAAAGTTACATCGCTCACTTTCACAGCACTTCCCTGAAAGGAGTCAAACAACATAACTACATTAACGCATTTACACAAAAAACGACAACATAAATACATTTTTAATATGTACTAGATTTGGACCCGCACAACCGTACGGATACTAATTTTCAGGTTAATATATATTTTACATAATTAGAATATATTTTTAAGTTACTTATATAATTAAATGTTTATATATAATTATTTTAAATATAACAATTTGATAGTTTTCATGCTGTAAGTTAATTGATTATTTCAAATCATCACATATATTTGGTATTTTTTATTATATATATTTTAAAATTATTTTTTATTGAATTATTATGATCATGATCCGTAATTCAAATCGCTAGATTTTCTTTATCAATATTTTTTATGTTTATTCATTTAAGATAATAACTATATATATCAATAAAATTTTAAGAAAAGTTAATTTTATATATGAATTATCTAATTTACTAATGTTAACCCGTTTTACCAACATATTATATTTCTAGCATAAATTTTTAATGTTTATGAAAATAAAATATATTAATTTATCAGTTTAAAATAATTTTATCATATTTAGTTAAATACGATGTTTTATTTTAAAATGATAGATATAACTATAAAACAGTAAAATTAGTTAAATATAATGTTTATAAAAGATAACTGAGTGTATATATATATATTAATGTATAATAACATTAATTTCATTACTAATTACAAAATTAGTGAAACTATTTATATACAATTTTTGATAATTAAGATATTGTTATAATGTTTTTCAACACATTTTTAAAAAAAATTAAATATATATATATATATATATATTTTAAATTAAAAGATATCAAATTATATTATGATTTAAGTAGTTAAAAGATTATATATTTAGCATTAAGGAAATATATTTAATAAAAAATTTAAATGATGATCCAAATAAAAATATCACACATGAATCAAGGTAAGTTTGTTAACCAATCCGGATTTTTAGGAGTCAATATTATATTAGAAATGATATATTATTAATCTATATTATTGGTAATAAATAAATGATAACTTATTTCTAGTGATGGTTTTTTTAAAAAAATCACACATGAATCAAGGTTGTGACTTCTATTTTAATATATAAGATATCTTTTTATGAATGTGAAATTTAGTAATTAAATGAATGAAGCTTGGCCAAGAAAATAATAATCACAGTCAATATTATCACATCAAATACCATATATAAGAACATGAATAAAAAATAAAAATTACCTTTGCATATTTATAAAAATCATCATCGTATTGCTGATCGATTATGATGGGGAATTTGGTATTTATCAGCGTAATATCTTCGTACCAAATATTTTTGGCATATCCTCCTCCTCCCTAAGAAATTATGTAACATCTAATAAATTACATATATATATATATATATTGTTATGATATTTTTTGAATTATATATATATATATATATATTATTTATTGCCTATGATATGCTCATTCTTTTATACACGTAAAACCTTACCGGCCAAGTCTTGATTCTTGCGGCATTATCAGCGCCAGTGAAGGTACAATGTTGTACATGTACGTTTTCTACCGTTTCAGTGGCTCCTCCTTCCCCCAAACTCCCTATACTGTTTTAAGAAAAAAAATATATATAACATTTCACTGTTAAAAAATATATAATTTTTAGACCAAAAAAATATATATATAATTTCCCTTCGATCAAAGCCATTGTTTTATCTAAATTGAGCTTACAGTAGTTTTTTCCGCACTCCCACGCACGAATAGTAATGTGATTTTATCATTTTACCAGAAAAAAACTATAATATATAAAATTATATGTGCGAACCTTATGCCATGGCCTGGACCACAGTTCACATTGGTTATGTTGATATCGGATGAACCAGTTTTAATCGCAATACAATCATCACCTAATAGGTAGAAAATCATATATGTATATGTGTATATATATACATATAGCTCACAATAAGAAAACTAGGTATATCATAATTTTCTCGTAATCAAGACAAAAATGTTAATACCGGTTTGAATTGCCGAGCTGAAGATATTGATTTGTTGTGAAAGAGAGATATCAATGCCATCCGTATTTGGACTGTTTGCAGGTGCTATGAGATGAAGATTTGATAAAGTTGCTTGGATGCAATTACTAATTGAAATGTGATTCTTTGGACTATTTCTTTGAGTTAGTCCATTATATATAAGGTTGTTACATCGATTAAATTGCAGTGCCTGCATAAACAAAGATAAAACCCTCAGACAAAACAATTAATGTTTTATGATTGCATCTAGACATCTTAAACTCAACTTATTGAATAGCTTTGAAGTACCTGTGGTCGGGAGTCGAACTTAACAGTAGACCACCAACTTTCCCCATGGGGATCAAGGAGACCAGATCCAGTGATAGTGAGGCCTGACACCTTATCGAAAGATAACCAGTTTTCTGGTTTGTTGCTTCCCCAATCCTTAACCAGCTTTGGCGCTTCAATTTTTCCATCAATCTTGCAAAAACAAAAAGATAATACATGTGAATCATGAATATTGTAATCATTAGGTCACAACAAGTTGATTTTCAGATTAATGAGTTGATTCTTAACATTCTTTCTAGCTAGTAAATACCTGAATATGAGGATTACTAGCTACACAAGGGCCTTGAAACACTTGTGGTAGTAAGGTATAAACTTCGTTGGCATGAATTACTAGAGATTTTGACTTTCCTGCACATAACGCTTTCCATGCGTCTTGAATCGCCTATTTCAAAAAATATTTGCAAACGATCATTTAATCATGTAGTTGAAATGTTTTAGTTGTAAATGAGTTTGTATAAGCAGTTACTTGAGATTGATCAGCGTTTGTATTGCCAGAATCTGATAGAAAATCTCTCACGCTTATAAATTCAGAATCGCTATCTCCATAGTGCGCATAAAACGATGATACTAAAAGCACCGAAATCAGTAGCTGGAAACCCTAATAACAGTAACAATAGTTATGATATATATATATATATGTATCCGTAAACAAAAGTGAAACAATGAAATACATGAATGAAAATTTGAAGGGGTATATATTTTTGTCTCACCATTTTTTATCTAACTGATTAGAAAATAGTTATTTTGTTTTTTTTTCTTAGTAAAGATAATATTGAGATATTGTGTGTTGTATGCATATATATATACACATAAAGGTGTGAATACGTAGTTGTTCTGGTATATAAAAGATATATTTGATTAGTTGTATAATTTGGAAACGAAATATTTTGTCAAAAAGAAGTAAATAAGTTTGAACAGAATACATTAAGTTACTATATTCTTACATATATATATTCCTAAAAATGTTACTATATTTAGGAATATTATATTCCCTTTTTTAATCGGAAGGAATGTAAAATAAAGTTATTATATTCTTATCCTCATGGATTGACACTACTTAACACTTAAGCTAGTCTGTGGTATACTGGTATAGGTGCGCGGGCATAATTATTTAACTAACTATGATATGCCCGCTCTACGGACGGAATGATAATTTTAAAATAATTTAAATAGTTAAAATAAATATTTTTGATTTTTGTTTAATATTTGTTTTTATTTTAAAATGTTTTATTCTATATTAGTATGAATCATTATTTTAGTTTTCTTGCTTTGAATTTTAAATAGTTAGAGTAAAACTATTCATTTGCTTTGAATTTTATTTTGGTTTAGAACCATTAAAATTTATAACTTTTAAGGGTATTAGAAAATTTATCTTTCAAAATTTTTTGTTCCTCCTCGTCCCACATCGTATTTGTAAATATATAACTAATTATTTATTTTCGAATAACATAATCGCATTTGCACAATACTGTAACTTTCAGAAATGGTTGGTGATCAAAATAGTTATTAACAAAGTACAAAAAAATTGTCTATATTATAGTTGTCTTTGGATGTTACATGCTAATACATGATGCTTAAAAATCTCTATCATAGTTGTCTTTGGAAGTTTTTCTCATATAATCTACGAAATACGCTTGCATGATCGTTATATCATCAATCTATTACAAATGCATTTTGTTTTTATGTATAAACTAACAATGCTTCTTGGTGAGAAAATACCGAGCTGCTGAAAACAATGTCTCTCGCCTGGTGATGGAGCTGGAAAAAAGTTAAAGAGATTGAAAGTCTCAACGAAGTGTCACCCTCCCTCTTGAAATTAAATTTTCCTTTAATGCAATCAAATGTGGATTTCTTCCCTCTAATAGATCGAAAGTATCAACGAAGTGCATACATAACAAATAAAAAGATACTGAACCTTAGATAGATTAAAAACCCCTAGCTTAATAAGATGAATGATAAGACTTGGAGTCCTAACACAATTTTGCTTAACGTCTTGCAAAGATTAATTCTTGCAAACACCTAAGTTGTCATATACTGAAAAGTTCTCTACTGATATCTAAATAAGCTTCAAATTAAGGTTAAATATGAGTAAGAAACTGAAGCAAAGCCATACTGTTAGCAGAGCCGGCTTGAGCACATGATTATGAAACATTTGATTGGGACCCCCACCTTGTGGAGCCCCCCGGTTAACAATTTATTTTTCAAAAATTACTGGTTTCTATATTTATTTATATATTTATATATTCATATAATTATATATAATGAAAATGTAAAATAAAAAGTAAAATATATTTTTATTATGCATAAATTTAATAGAAAATATTAGATTTTGGATTATTATAATTTAAAATGACCAAAACTATAATAAAAAGAATATTATTTTTATGGTAACTGAAACTAATAACTTTTTATTTAAATAAAATATGTAATTCCAATAAAGTTTTCTCTATAAGAAAATTATTATCAATTTCAAATCAATTTTTTTTTTTTTTTTGAATAGGACCCCAAGTTGGTTTCAAATCTCAGGACCAGCGTCGTGGTTTGTTGTTTGCCAACTTCATGTGTATTTCTGACATGTTGAACGTACCGGTATACTACAGTGGTGATTTGATATCTTTCGAACATCTAAAGATGTGGTTAAGGTGAGTATATGATGTTTTTCATCACTTCGTTCATAGTGCCTATTTATTTACTTGTCTTAGGTTGATTAACGCGTTCCTCGCCTAATTCACTTTCGTGTAAAACATTACTTACATTATACAGCTGTTTGAAAGATTGTGTTGTATCCCTAATCTGTTAAATGATTACGAATAAACTTCACCTCACTGAACCTCTGTTTATGGGATGCTCTGTTTTAGGTGTCCTACTGATATATTTGTCCCATAACCATGGCTGGTTGTCGTCATATCCGGGCCTCCGGCTATAGGTTCAGGTGGACAAAAAAAAAAGTGGTAAAATGGTTAACTGTTCTTGTGGCTGTAAGATGAAAAAAATGTTTATCTTTTTGTTTCTTGTGGGACCGTAAAGAGGTGGTGTAGTCATTAAGATTGTGAGTGCTTTCTTGAGAAGTTAAACTCTGAGGTTTGTTGCTATGACTCTTATCTTTCTCAGGTATTGTTTTCTTAACCATCTAAGCAAAAGTCCGGGGTCAGGTGGTCAGTAGCTGGAGATTGTTTAGGAGAGAATTCTTGGTAGAATTCTTAATTTGCAATCCTTTGCCGCACGTTCATCACAATGCACCATTGTCTTCTAAAATATCCAACAACTTCGGAATCAATGGCAGAACATAAATTAGAATGTCATTATGTTGGTATTATAAGCAAGTGGGTGTATTAGTACACATAGTACTGGACGTTCATTTTAGTGTTAACAATTATTAACTTAACGATCACTGTACAGTAAAATCTATCCGACTTGCTGTCTGGTCGTTCTAACACCGCTGTTGCAGTCTCCACCGCCTGACGGTTTCCCATTTCACGGCGGAGAAAAGTAGGAGATAAAGGAGTTAGAATAAGCTAAACGAAAGCTACTGGGGAAATAAACAAACGAAAGCTACTGGGGAAAAAAAAAAGATAATCAAGACCTGAACAAATGGTCTTACAAAAATATTTGGATAAAAAAATTTAATAATCAATTCCTGAACAAAGTGAAACAGAATCAACAAACCACACAATAATCATCTCTCGAATATTTAAAGATTTTAATGCTGGAGTTACCTTTGCGTCGAGGAGGAGCATTCAAATTCCTGAACCTTAGGAGGCGGACCTCGACGGTGGAAATACAACAACCATACTTCAAATCAGTGAGGAGGACAGAAGAATTAGCAATTTTCCAGGACATATTTTTTAAAAAGATAATTAATGAGGAGAAACAACTGATGAATCTCACAGGACAAAACATACTCTTTTATATTAAATGGAAACCTTTATCATCATTCAAATCAAAAATCTAAAAAAATTCAAGAAATAGATTGAAGATCATGAGTTTTGTACCTTTGCGTTAGGATGAGCATGTCTATACACATAAGCTCAATCCTCGCTTCACGTACCTAGCCTCCCAAAATAGGCGGACCTCCACTGTGGTGGTCCAATGGCCATCCCTCAAGTCTGCGAGGAAGAGAGCGGAGTTAGTCAGAACGTGTAGAAATCTATAAGATGGAGAGGCATGAATAATATGAGTTTCGATGGAATGAGATAACCTATTTATAGTGGTGATTCACACAATAGCAATAATGGGGATACATTGAATGACGGATCGTGTGAAGAGTGGTAGATGTTGTTGATGAGGGTGTTAAAGACGACGATTGGATGAACTGATTCTCGTAACGTTTCCAAGAATTTATTTAAAGGTGAGTTGGAAGTCAATCAAAAGACACCACCGCCGGGCTCTAACAGGCTATCGCCGGAAACAATGGCTTCACGTATTACAGATGGAGATTTGATGCCGGTTAGATGAATGATCGAGCTTTCGTCGAAAAAAAACTTTTTTTTTGGCGACGCAAAGAGAAGAGGAAAACGGAGGTGTCGTTTTCTGAAAAAGGAAGCCCAGCAAGTAACAATATCACAGAGCCCGTATATGCTAAGAAAAAATCCCATCCGAATTCAGATTAATGAAGCTCTACGTTTCGGAAGAACCGGGACACGTGTCATCACTACGTAGCACGACTTTTCTAGCTGGACGCTGAGGTGGCAGCACATGAGTGAAGCAAACATATATATATATATATATGTAGATAGTTATTAGTATATTTTTTATGATTTAAACATGACAATAATTTATTTTTTATATTCTTAATCATTTTAGTTTTCTTTGATTTTTTATTTCAGTTTACGTCTTCTTAGTACAAAGAAAAACTATAAAACTATGAAACCATGAGATCATAATTATATATCAAATATTACACACAATAAAATAAGAATGTGAATTTCTTTTTTGGACAACGAAGAATATGAACTTTTGGTCTCTCTTAGTCTACTTTGTATTTTTGAACCAGAAAAATGTATTAAATTACCAAAAAAAATTGAAACACACAAATCCAAGTAAAAATAAAATAAATAAAAAGTAAATAAAAAATAAAGTTCGATGAAAATTTAGAAGAAAACTTAAAAAAAAACAAACAAATTGAGATAATGATAATAATTCATTGGTTTACTTGATAAATATATACATTGAGTTATCGAAATATTCATAAGTTACATTTAATAAACAAAAAAAAAGATAATGATATTTTTATTATTATTATAGTTAATTATATAATGATAAATCTAATTATTCATTAACAATATATCTACTTTAGCCGTTTTAGAGATTAAACAATTAAACGCATGTTCATAACACATAAATAACTCTCTAAACTTAATATCAAAGCATAAGTTTTCTTATAAATTACACGGTAATAAAACAAATAAGTGAAATACTGCCATTAAATAATTTAGAATAATTAATTCATAATTCCAAACTGCATGTAACAAAACTGATTTGCTTCCTAGTCTTTTAAACTCAACAAAAGAAAGAAAAACATAAAACTCCAACTAAACAGAAAACAAATATCGAAAGTACATAAATATAGATATTAAAAACTCAAATAAAATCTAAAGCCAAAGAGAGAACTAAGCTTTGATGTTGTTCATATAGCCGTTAATGCAAACAACTCCACCAATAATATTGTTTGACAAAAAAATATTGTTTGATCTGAACAAAATGATTGAACCACTAAAAAGAGAACATTCACATCAGAATGAAAGTGACAAATACATAAAAACACAATGCTTTGGGGGTATCAAACACAGTTAGTGTATGCTCTAACTAGAGACGTTACCAATAGAAACACTTAATAATTATTGATCCTATAAATTATTTATCGTCTACGGATCCTGAAGCACATGCTTCACTATATACTTAATAGTTAATACTTAGCTAGATACTTTTGACCTTTTCATATTTCTGTAATCATATTACTACATTGGATATCAAAATATCTTACTTATTAAGCATTAAATATTTTCAAAATTTTAATTTATATACAAATATTGAAGTCTTGTAAATTAGTGCAGCATTCTTATTTGTAAACTAGATCTTTTTTCCGCGCTACGCGCGGATTATGCAATATAAATTTTTTTACGGTCCCTATTTTATTTTCATGTACTTTTAATAGCTTTGTATAATTTCGAACCATTAACCAAATCATTTCTAAAGTAATAAATTAGATAAATATAAATTGCTTTTTATATTATTGTCATATTGGATGTGCTATTAGTCTTTTATGCTCTTTATGTTTTGATTCTACTTCTAAGCATTTTAATTTGACTGATTTGTTTCTTCTGAATTGTTGATAACATCTATGGTGAAATCCAAAGTAAATCTTGTTCATGATGTTTAAGTGAGTGACAACTTTCATGCATTATTCAAAAAATAATAATTTGCAGAATCAGAGATGATAATGCACTTCCCCTTTCACCTTTATTGATGTTTGGTTTAATGTTTTGGTATCAAAAATTTTGATTTTCTTATATTGAATGTTTTGCAATTGTTTAAATTTTGGTGATTGTTCATCCTATACACAGAGACGCAGAAAATGTCAAACAGGGAAATAATTTTAGATTAAATCATTTCTTATATTTCTTCTTCAATTTTATTGATTTGTATTTACATATTTTACAGAAATTTTACAAAAACAATTCTGCATTATAATTTTAAGGTTTACTTCTTACATAATATATACTTGTCTAACAAAATAAATACTTTTTGAAATTTAAGTGTTTAAATACAATTTTTTTAAAAAATATTTAATAGTAGATATGTGTTGTCAGCGGCCAGACGTAACAACTGATTGTAAGTTGGACATATAATATGTATGAATGTTTTGGGTATATTTTGTTTTACTTAGAGTATTTTTGTAGTTTGAATAATTTAAACATATATTACATGAAATCGAAAGGGGTATACGGAAGCGGGTACGTGGAAACGGGTATGCGGAAATGGAACCGTATGGATGCATAGAAGCGAGAATTTTCAAAACATTAGGAAGCGGATACGTTTTGGAAACATATATCCAAATATATATATATATACATATTAAATATAAGAAAAATTTATAAAACTTATGACTAAAATATTTTATTCAAATTAAAAAAAATTCTTCATTTATAATCATTTATTATAATTTTGAAAATATAAATAAATTAACTTCAAAAATTATTACCCAATTAATTATTTTAAAATTTTCATAAATAATTAACACAATATATTTATACATATATGTTATATCTCTAATAAGAATTCAGGGCATAAATATTATTTACTGTATTAGTTTTAATATTTGCAAATTTTTATTTTTTTTTATTTAAGTATTAATAACTTTTTGATTTTATACAAAAAAACAAAAAAACATGATTTTATATTCTATGTATTGTGTTTTCTTAAACGGGAACATGATAGTAAAACGGAATAGTAAGCTCCCGACATGTTTTTAAATAGGAGATTTTTGAATCTTTTTGGAACCAAAATTTCGTAAACTTTCACAAAATTCTGATTCCGGTTTCGAAACGGAAAGCATATTTCCAATGAAGCTTCTGTGCAACCTATATTTAAACTCATATATGAATGTGGTATTAGTCTTTATTTATTGTAATTTGGATTACAAAAAATTCAGACCGATTATGTAGGTTGAATATTTTGTTTTAATTTAAATAAAAAATTCTTGTAAAATTTAATAGAGGAAAGTAATATTTTGTGTTAAATGAGAACAAACACCATTTATTAAGACATAGTTGATGAGTAACACATGGATTATATATACATATGTTAAAAGTTTATGTCACTAAATAGTTTTAGACGTAACTTGAAGGGTGAATAATTTGTCGAAAATTATGCTATAAGACATTTTATTTTAATTTATTATTATAATGAGCGAAGATAAATTTTAATATGTGCATAGAGAAATCGCTAAATTATGTGATTGACTAATCAAATTTATTGAAAAGTAGAATACCGCCGCATTATAAGCATATTGTATATTCAATTTTTTTGTGATTTCATGTTTAATATATTTTTTTAATATTTTTTCCTTTGTATTTTTTCTTTAAAGTAAGATTAATATGCACATAGTTTTCTACTATGTTTTTTGTTGCTAAAATATTCTCTTATTTAGTTGACAATTTAGTTCCGTAACACGGAAGTGTATTTGATTATTATGTTTGGTGTTTCCTAAAAGTTCAAATATGAATACTTTTTTCGAGAATAAAAAGGTAGATATTGATTAACACTTTTGTTCATTTTATTGTTGACCTCCACATATCTATTGCGTATTGTTTTGTAATAGTGCATTTGTGTGTTTAAATATTTCTCTTATTTTTCTTCTTGAGCTTCTAGTAATATCTATAGAGTTTAGCATCAACACGTATGTGGTTGTGGTCACTTTAAATGTGGTTGTGTGCAATAATTAAGGGACACCTCCTACAGCACCTCTAAACTCACATTCACCCGCACCACCATTTTCGCCAACTTTACTTCCGTAACCACTAGCATGCTCACCTCCTCCACCGCCTCCGCTACCATCATGTTGTAGCCCTGAAATCTGTGGTTCAGCCAGTCTCACTAAACCTTCCAAACCGGCCACCTAAGATATACCAGCGACAGACTTTCAGTACAAGGAGCGTATCTTGACAACCAGAAGGAATTTCTCTATGGAACTAATTTTACAAGAAAACTAGATTTTTATAACTCTGGTGGAAACACTCAATTTGCATTTTTTTTTTTGGGGGGGGGGGGGGGGGGGAGACTTGCTTTTTTTTTGGTTTCGAAGGAAAACAAGAACATGAATTTTTGTCAGGAAAATAAAAAAAATCAGTTTTGGTGAAAAAAATAATTTTGCGGTTTAAAAAATAATTTAATTTTTAAGTTTTGGCGAAAAACAAGATTTTGGTACAAAACAAAATTATGAAAATTTTAGCGAATTTTTTTTCCTTTTGCGGTTGTGATATAAAAACATAATTTATTATGAGAAATTTTAATTTTGCTATTTTTGTATAGAAAAATTGATTTTGCATTTTTGAGGAAAAACATGGATAAGTTTTGCTGGAAAATTTAATTTTGTGGTTCTTACAAAACAAATTGATGTTTTGCGATTTTGATAGATTTTTTTGTTGTTGTTGCAATTTTAGCAAAAAATACTATTGTTATAATTTTTATTTATTTTGCATGTTTGGCTAAAATTAATTAATTTTATTGAATTACTATTGTTTTAGTGTTATTGTAAATTGACAATCGTTTTTGATGTATTTATAATTAAATTTAACGTGTTTTTAATGTGTCATAGGAACAAATTTATGAGTATGAAATGAAGTGAATATAATTATATTTAATTCATTTTATTAAAATTATATAAATATGTCTTTATTTATGTTATTAGAAAGAGACATCGAAAGTCTCAATTGAGCAATAAGTTACATATATGTTTAATTTGTCCACTTAATAAATTGGTGAAAGGGCTTGGGTCGACCAGTTGTACTTTAATTTGGGAGAATCTTTACCATGTGAGATATATATACCATCTTCTCTTGCATCCCAAAAGTTTTTCCTACCATAGTGGACAATGAAACCACCACCTGTATATGCCCTAAAGATTGCATAGAACTTGAAACCAGGTCCCTGCCATAAGGCACAATTGACTTTAGTCGTGAAAATACTTTCATAAAAACTGAATTCATAGGTTTGTCCAGGACTCAACAAATGATAGCCTAGATCATCATCGTGCGTTAGACAATGGACCCTGAGAATGTTGTTCGGATTAAGAGAGTTTATAAAATGGACCGAGTCTTTGTCGTAAGACTCTCCGTTACTCAACTCAGCAGACAATGCAATGACAATCAAAAAGCATGAAAGGGGATTCATTGTTTTGATTTGTCGATGTGTTCTATATTTTTAGGTTGATATATAGGAGTACCAAAAGGATAAAACTCGTGAGTTATTTAAAGTATGTCATGAAGTGATGCTCATGCATTCAGTCTCCGTTGCATGATCTTCTTAAGAGGGTAATATCTATTTTATTTAAATAAAAGTCACAATTTCCTTTCAAGTGTGATTTTTATGTTGGACCATCATTAAAAACATTTATTAAATATTTTGATAAGACTAGTAATATATAGAATTTTTAAGCAACTTTAATAATAATATCTTTTGACATCTTTTCATTTAAATATATATATATATATATCTAATTTCGAAGAAATCTGTTTAAAAAAGATTTTAACAAGATCTTAATTTCAAAAATTATATGTAAATATTTTCACTAATTTTGTGATTAGTTTTGAAATATTATTATACATTAATATATTCATTTATCATTTTAAAAATGAAAATAAATATTCTATCATATTTTTATCTATCATATAATCACTATCAATCATATTAAAAAGAAGTTATTATGTTGATCTAACTATTTTAACAATATCATAATTTTCAAAACGTTTGTATAAATATTTTCACTAATTTCATAATTATCAATGAACTATTATTATGCATTAATATATATACAGTTATTGTTTATAAAATTTAAAATAAAAATTCTGTCCTATTTTTATCTATTTTATAATCATAATCAATCATGTTAAAATAAAAATATTATTAAACTACATATGATAAAATTATATTAAATTGATAGATTTATAAATTTTATTTTCATAACAGAAAATATTTATGGTAAAAAATATAATACGATGACAAAACGGCTAAAGATTAGCAGACTACAATACATGTTTAAGAATTAGCATATTTTAGACTTTTGTATATACAATAATATATTATATAAAATAAATAAACGTAAAATATTACTAAAAGAAAAATCAGTTTTGAAGGCGGGTAAAAGTTTCACATAAATTAAATACAAAATAATTTTCAAATATTTTTTTCATGTACATATTAATTTGTTTAATAACCAAATGCAGATAAATATAGAAAAATAAGCAACAAATAAATGTGACGGTTTTAAACAATTGATTATTTACAAAATGTAAACTGTAAATGATTGTATTTGAAATAATTATATAAACATTTAAATATATGATTAAAATTAAAAATGTATACCACTAATGATATAAAATAAAAAAAATATATATATATAGCTGAAAATAACACCCATGCGGTTGCACGGATCAAGATCTAGTATTTACCTTCAAACGAAAAGTAGTCAATGTTCACTTTTGTAATTGTGAATATATATTAATGGCGTAATTGTGTTTTATTTTCCACTTGTACATATATATATGGTAAATGTAATTTTAATATATTGAGAACTTTGGTCAGAAATAAATACAAAATTTCATAAAAATAAAATAAAAATTGACAGTTTCTAACGTATTAAATCTTCTATACAAATCATAAACTTTCAATATACTAATGTTTGACTAGTAGTTTTGTAAATATTATTAGAGAACATGTTTACATGAATCGTGTATTATTTGTAAATGCTACACGATATAACAATAGTTTAATGGTTTCATTAATTTTTAAAAATAATACTAACATTTAAAAAATCAAAGCTTAAGACTTTAATTCACATGAGATTTTAAAAGGCTAAACAAAATAAAGCAAAATAGCAAAACAAAAATTCAGTTAAAAGGAATCAACTTGATAAATAACTTTTTTTTTGAAAAAGTAACAGAAAATATATCAAATCATTGTTTTAGTTTACTATATTTAAAATGTAAACAAAAGTTATTTTGAATCATAATAATCTAAGGGCATCTCCAATCCAACACCAATTTTCCTTTCAAAACAGAGTAAAAGAAGTATGGAATAAATAGTACTCTAATCCTACTATATTTCCCGCTCCATAATGAGATTTACTCATAAATAGAATAATTTATTTATTTTTGTTCACTATTTCATTATCAAGTAGAAAATAAAATAAGTTTGAAGCATTTTTACTCTATTTTGGAAGAAAAAATGGAATTTTACATTGGAGATGTTCTAAGCTATACATAAATTGCGCAAACAAAAAAAAAACGGATTATACAAAAAAAATTTCCTCTACAAGAGTACGGTAGGCTTCGTTACATATTTGATTTATCAGTAATTTTTTCTCTAATAATATTCAATAAATTTTTTCACGAACCAATACTTAACATAAAAGCATGTTTAGTGGGAACCAATACTTAACATAAAAGCATGTTTAGTGAGGGGGGGGGGGGGGGGAGGGATCGAGGGGAGGGGTTCTTAGGGTGGACTTCTTAGCTTTTTTAATTAAAAGGTAAGAGACGGGTTCTTATATTGCGCTAAGAACCCTACCCTAAGAACCCCCATTAAACTTGCTCTAAGGCAATAGGTTTAAAAACTCAAATCACATCGATTCAATTATTTAATAAGAAACTAGATTTTCGACCCGCGTTAAAACGTGGATTATATTTTTAATATTAGATTTATAAATAAAATGATACAAATTATTAGATTTTTTTCTCAAAGTTTTTAGAGTTGGACAAAATATCTGAATCTGATCCAAAAAATATATTGAATTTGAGCAGAAATTGGTATGAAATCCAAATAGATTCAAAATTTTGGTATATGAAGAACCGGATCTAAATCCGATCCATACCGAAATATTTCGGGTATTCAAAATAACTCAATAAAATTATATATTTAAATATATTAATTGTGCTTAGTTTAATGTACTAAAACTATCTAACATACTAAAAAAATAATCGAAATTATCCAAAATATTTGAAAAATAATTAAAATATTCAAAAATAGTCAAAATACCAAAATACTTATTAGTTCTCTATCTAAGTAGCTAAAAGTAACTCATTTCATGTTTATCTCATATATTTACCATAAGATATTCAAATTTATATACTGTATATTATTTTTATTTTTAGATTAAGGTATATTGAATTCTTGATTTTTTATATAATTTTAAATAGATATTCGAACTCAAACTGAACCCGCAAAAATCTGAATTGAAGCTGAACCAAAATATTAAAATAGCCGAGTGGAGCTTACATATCTAACCTTTTAAATCCAAAACAAAAATATCTGAATATGATCAATATATATATATATATATATATATATATATATATATATATATATTGAATTTGAGCCGAAGCTGGTAAAAAATCCAAACGGATTCAAAATTTTGGTATATGAAGAACCGGATATAAATCCGATCCATACCGAAATATTTCGGGTATTCAAAATAACTCAATAGAATTATATATTTAAATATATGAATTTTGTTTAGTCAAATGTACTAAAACTATCCAACATGCTCAAAAATAATCAAAATTATCTAAAATATTTGAAAATAGATAAAATATTCAAAATACTCATAACGCCAAAATACTTATTAGTTCTCTATGCAAGTAGCTAAAAATAACTCATTTCATGTTTATTTCATATATTTACTACAAGATATTCAAATTTATATAATGTATTTTATTTTTATATTTAGATTTAAGTTATATTAAATTTTTGATTTTTTATATAATTTTAAATAGATATTCGAACTCAAACTGAACCCGCAAAAATCTGAATCGAAGCTGAACCAAAATATTGAAATAGCTGAATGAAGCTTAAATATCTAATTTCATAAACCCAAAATCAAAATAGATCTGAACCAAAATCAAACAGATAGCTTAATCAAATAAATCTAAACCCAATTCGAATAGATGTCTGAATGTCCACCCTAATTTTTTTAGTGATTACGTGAAAGAAAAAGTAATGAAGTTAAGAAAGCTTCAAGTCCCAATTCTCACGTATCTCCTATGCAACTATCTTAAACGTATCGTGATTCCAAGGCATAATCCATTTAAGCCCACAAAAGTAAATATAAGCTCCGTTATCTCGGGCCTATTAAAGTTCTCTTTATACTTGCTGAGCTCATCTTCATAGAGAAGAATATTCGTGCTGGCTACCTAAGAAGAGCCAGCCAAGAACATAGTACGGACTTGTACAATCTGCCCGCATTTTCCTTACATTTTTCAGCCATGTCCTAGTTCTCGTCTTCTGTTCCGGTCAAGTTTCTAGCTCTTCCTTCACATACAAAGAAAATGCATTGCTTTACCTTGGACAACAAAAGTCTCAGTTAACTAGATGACATGATCATCAACGCTTGAAAAACTTTTACCAAATTCAGAATTAACAACTTTCACAGGACATACAATGCACAATTCTAACATCAATAAAGCAAAATGTCAAAAACATGCACAAAATTCAAAGCAACTACTCAAAAGCCAAAGAATTGTCCACATACAGCGTAATCAGTAACCACACAGATAATCTTCAACTAGAATACATGATATGGAATCAAATTACAAATTAAAGCATTGACTCCAATGAGAAAATATATATGCATATCTAAAAAGACGAAGGGTGGATTAAAAACGTAGTACCCGGCTACGAGACACGAGCCATCCTCATACCGTTTCTGGAGCCGAAATGTACAGGGCCGGCCCGCTGCGGAAGCAACCTAAGCGACCGCGTAGGGCATAACGTGTTTCATTTTTTACAGCTAAATTTGTCAATTAATTTTTTTTTTTAAATCACCCAGCTGATTAAAATGCACATTTTAATTTTGGATTAGGGCCTTGCATGCAGAGGCTCGTCAGAAAAATAGGAGAAGGCTTGTAGGAAGAGATATAATGGGTGTATATGGTGGGGTATTGGCCGTCGACAGATTGAAAGTCATAAAAGTTTGACTTGTCGGAGTGGCTACGACATAGAGATGTCGGAGTGGCTACGACGTAGTACGACAGACGGTGGCCGCCGAAAACTGCATCCAAACAGTTTTTTTGTCAATTTTTTTTTATAACAGCATATCTTTATGGATATCAAATCAATGTAACATATTACATGAAACATAAATTACAATTAACATGTTGTTAAGAAGAACTTTTAATAGAGACAACAGTAATACGATGCTTCCTAACGCCTTCGTAGGATAGGCTGATTCGCTAACTTTTTTCCAATTCGTTTTTGGTATTTTACGATCTTTCTTATGGCTCTCAATTCTTGTGAGTAAAAACTGTTTTTCTCTAAAAAGATCATTGGATGCAAACCATATGTTACATCGCAATCCGTGCTGCAGGAGATAACATGTTTTGTTGTAACTGTCTATGGCATTGAAATTCTTTTGCTTTGAAACCAAGAAATACATATCTTTTGTATTGATTCTTCCATTCTCCGTGAATGTGCTAGACCCGGATCCTAAATTCCTTGATCGAAAGACAACATATTTATTTGGAATCTATACTTAATCCCTCCCACTGGTTGGAATTGTTGAACACGAGCATCATGAAAAGTCAAAACACACTAACATCATGAAAAGTCAAAACACTCTTCACGGAAATAACAGGCTCGGCCATAACACAGGTGCAACTCGGTGATGAACCAACAATGAATCAACTCCAATATTGGAGGAAAATACCAGAAACTTGAAAGTTTTGGTTTACTAAACAAGAAATCTCCTAATGAGACATCATAAACTATTTGATTTGAAAGGTGTATAATAATGGTACCTCCTAGTCTCAGATCTGCAAACGGCTTCACATGAATTGGACCTGCATCAATAGATTGGAGACATAAGAAACCGCTTTCCCCAATGTTATTATGATAGCCATCGTCATAACCGCTAGGAGATTAATTGGATCGAACATTTGTCTACTCACTGATAATAATCAACAGCCATTGCAATTAGTTTTTTGTCCATTTCTAGGGTAAAAAGTTGCTTTTATGCTTGCAGTTTTTTTCAACAATTATTTTATTTATATAAAATGTAACATTACACATAAAATAATAAAAATACAACCAAATGCAAATTTAAAATAAAATATAATAGAATTAAAATTTCAAGAAATTTTCTTCTGAACCTTACAAATCCAATCCTCCATGCGATGAAACTCCAAACTTCTTTGTACATTTGTACTATACCATTAGTCAACTTCCTACTTGGATCTATAGAAGTTACTCGAGATTGAATCCAATATAGTGATTTGATCACAAATACCTCAATATGTAAGATTACACAATTACAATGTACACTATAGATAATATTGATTTGTGAAGTTACTCGAAGTATCCTCTTGTCCTCCTCATTAATTAATGCAAGATGAGTCTTGAGAGTGTAATAGTATATCTTAGTGCTCAACAGCAACTACTTCAGATACCTCAATGGACTCGGCTCTTTCTTCATCCATCCTTGAAGATACAATCTCATCTGAGCCTTCTACATTATCAAAAATATGTGGATGTGAGAATTGTGTACATTGTAATTGTGTAATCTTACATTTTTGACGTCCACACTTCTATCGTCTATGTCTATGCCTACTTTCACAAATAGCCATCCCACAAACATTATGGACATAGTCATACAAACATGTTCATATATTTTTCTTTTGCACCTTTTCCATCGGTGTTCAAATTTTTTACATCCACATTGTATCGTCCATGTCCACATATTTTTTTATAAATATTCAAATATTAAAAAATATATCAAAAGTGAATGTTGTAATATAAAGAAAAAAGTTTATAATTTAATGTGATAAATAAAAAAATTATATATTAACCCACAAACTTAAATGTCTCATAGGATTTATAAAAGAAAAATGTCTCAAAAGAAACTCACTTAAAGCACAACAAAGTACAACAAATTCCCGGCGAACACTTCTTCTTTGCAATAAGGGTATAATTGTCCAAATAATATGTTGGTCTCACCAAAATGTGTCTTACATGTGAGAAGTGTCTCTCATTGTAAAGGAAAGATAAAAAGTGTCCTATGATGTAATCAACTCTTCTTAGAGTAAATTTTTCAAAAAGAAAAGAGAAGATCTTTGACATGAAAACAACAACTTAAAGCAACATCACCATCAAACATAGAAATATTTGAAAGCAGCAACCTTTAGAACCAAACCCATATGATTCCTTTCACACTTTTTACCCATTTCTTCTCAGATAAAGTTTTGGTCCAAGATATTATATAAATATAAATATCATACGGTTTCTTTTCCTCTTGTCCTCCTCATTAATTAATGCAAGATGAGTCTTGAGAGTGTAATAGTATATCTTAGTGCTCAACAGCAACTATTTCAGATACCTCAATGGACTCGGCTCTTTCTTCATCCATCCTTGAAGATACAGTCTCATCTGAGCCTTCTACATTATCATTAGATGATGATACAGTCACTTGTGCTTCCTCTTCTGTGAGATGTGAAGTTTCTGCATCTTTTTCAGGTTTCGTTTTTTCAGGTTTAAACTTTGCTGATGTTGTCACGGCTTTTCCATCAGGGAGAGTTGTTTCTGAGATGGCAATCTTGGAAGTGACTGGCGCAACAGTTGCTTCTTGTGATCAACTGTTGGCACAATTCCCTTGGAAGTTGAGTTATCTTTAGAAGCTTTCTCATCTAGGCTCAGTCTAGCGAGGCGAGGAGTTTGAGTTCCTTCAGATTCAGTCTTTTTTTCGCCCGATTTGGAGATTTTGGTCTTGTTGGTGGTATCTATTTGGAAGTAAATAACAATGAGAACTAGTACTTCGTTACAAGGTGAGATCATGGTTGAGAAGAGAGCATAAGTACCTTCTTTAACTCTGTTTTTGGAGGCAGAGGTTATTGATAAAAGCTAGGCATCGGTGTGGCTTTGAAGTTCAAGCTCTTCCTTAGCTTCCTAAGCTCATTTGTTGTGTTTCCTGCAAAAGTACCAAGAGTGTTGGGTATATAAAAAAGTAGATGGAGAACACTATGAAAAAGAAGAGGGTTTAAGAAGACAACCTTGGACTTGGCTTGCATGTTATTAATCTCTTCTTCTTTTGCGTGACTCGTTTCCTCAAGCTTGCACCATACGTAAACAGAGATATGATTACTTTAAAACATGTTTCTGAAGAGAGGACAATCAAGTGGATAGAAACACAAACCTCTCTTCTCTTCTCAGCACGTTGGTCGCATTTGAAACTGAACCTATAATTTGGAAATGCACCAACTTTGCAAGGTTTGCTATCATCTGCTTGCGGGTTACTAAGAAACCATAAAGTTTTATAATTAACATAAATGCTATAAAAGAGAGCCAACATGTAGAAAGGCCACAGGAAAGAAGAGGTGGTAAAAATATAAAGGTGAAACAAATACTTAGAAGACTGAGTATCATCTTCAGATGTTTCATGGACTTGTTTCTTTTGAGGCTTTGCTTTCACCTTGTCCCTGTAACAAAGATAAATGATATGACTTAGGACCAATGCCTATGATAACATCAAAGATCGTATCTACAGGAAATACTCGTTTTCTTGATGAATCAGCTCAAGAATTACAACAATGGAGGATTCTATCACCTGAATCCTCAACTACTGTATCACCTGAGTAGATACGATTGCAATATCTCGATAACCGTCTAATAGACTCTTAGCTAGTATTTATATCTTTTCTCATGTACAAGCACATGACTTAATTTGTATCTGTAAAACTTCAAGCTTCTTTATTGCACTTCGAGCTTCCACTCTTCTTAAGTCTCCTCCTCTCATACGTATGCTTGTACCTATCAATACTCCGAGAGCAAGCTTGCCCTCAAGCTTGTAGTCTGGAAAATGACTCACAAACTCATCCAAACACATCCAAGAATTATCATGCTCCAACGAAATCCTTCAACGCACTAACAATTCCACACCACCATCCTCTCGTACACGAGAAGCGAGCACTTCTTCTGGTTCCACCATAATGTTCTCCAAATCCGTACACGTCGGAGGAATTCTCTGAAGCACTTGGTCCTAACCCAAAGCAGCCTTCAATTGGGAAATATGAAAGACATGATGGATCTTAGACTCTGCGGGTAAACTAAGCGATAAGCAACTTTACCCACACGCTCGGTAATCTCATAAGGACCAAAGTACTTAGCAGCCAGCTTCTGACAGTAGCGCTTAACCACTGTGTTTTGACGAAATGGCTTCAACTTTAGATAGACAATATCACCCACGGCAAACTGAACATCTCTCCTATGTTTGTCTGCCTGAGATTTCATCAAAGATTGAGCTCTAGCCAAATGAAGACGAATCTGAGCCAATATTGCATCACGCTCCTTCAGTGCAGACTCCAACTCAAAGTTTCGTGTGGAACCGTCTTCAAAACGCACCAGCTGTGGAGTATCACGTCCATAGACAACCTGAAACGGAGTTGCTTTCAGGGCCGTGTGGAAAGACGTGTTATACCACAGCTCAGACCAAGGCAGAAACTTGCACCAAGTCTTAGGATGGTCTGATGCAAAGCAGCATAGGTAGGTCTTCATACAGCGGTTCAGTACCTCCAATTGTCCATCCGCCTGGGGGTGAAAAGCGGTACTATACTTCAGCTTAGTCCCCAAGAGACGAAATAACTCCTTCCAAAAATTGCTCAAAAATATTCGATCTCAATCAGACACGATAGTCTTAGGAAAACTGTGAAGACGCGTATTTAAATGGATTCTTGCGAGTTTTGGTGCAGACACGTATTTAATTGCTCCTCTTAGGGGTTTTCTAATATTTATTTTTTCTCCTGTTGTAATTGAATTAGGGCTCTCAAGATAGGAAGACCTTCGATGTTGGTACTAATCTTTTCATTGGAAACCTTGACCCCGTACGTATATATGATATATGGTGGTAACTATATTGTGAAATATTGGTATTTCATTACAACAGCTGATTAGGTTTTGCTTTTACAGGATGTGGATGAATAGATCGTGTATGATACTTTCAGCACATTTGGTGGCATTGCTTCTAATCCTAAGGTAAAATCTTTATTGTTGTTGATAATATATTATCTGTAATCTATGATTAATATGTCATTGTGGTGGGGAAAAAGAATGGCTGTACGCTTAAGAATCTGATGCTCTGAAATATTCATTTCAGATCATTTGAAGTTTACAGACCGGGTGTTGGCTCCAAGTTGTCCCCAGATCTCAGAAGCCGTTACCCTTGCCCAGTGGATCTCCTAAAGTTACACGTGAGTTTTCTTTCTTTCATTACAAACCTCGAGCTAACTAATGATGATGTCTTAAGTTTAATGTTTGTTGTTACAGTCACCACTTAGGCTCGGAGTTAGTAAACGATTGTCTCTCTTGGAAGCAAGACTCTGTTAAAACTTATATGGAATCACCAAGATGCCATCTTGTGTTGCTCTTTAAAGGTGAGTCAGAGTGTCCATAGGGTAGTTATAAACTTTTTAACCGTGCTTGGTTTAATATAGTCTATGTTATGTTTGCAGCCTCAACCAGTGTTTATGTTCGCGAACCAAGCTGGTTTAGACATGCTAGGGACAACGCTTGTACCTTACAAGACATTGCACTGGAAAAGGTCTTTGATTAATCTGGTCGAAAGGCTCTCTGCTCAGACTTTGCCAAGCTAATACAACAGGTAAAAAAGAAACAAAACAAACCCTTACGGTCCTAAGATAATGTCTTCGACTCATTAGTCTTGTCTCTACAGGGATTTGCGTGCTTGCCTTCAGGAATCTGTTTGTCTACAATGGGGGACATGTCACTTATGAACAAGTTGTTGCTTGGAAAGTGTTTGCTGTATCCGATAATGACAATAATAATAATTTGCATTGTCTTGCTTCCTCCTTTGTAAACTGGTCGTTTGTGTAGTCTCATCTCTGATGAATGTATTAGTAAAGGCTAATCAAATTTACATTATAGACAACACTCTTTTTGTTGTTGTTGTGGAAGTGTCTTGTCTCTTTTTTGATCAAATTTTCATTGTGTTTTACATATATATATTTAAGCCTTTAATCATATACTTAAAGAGAAACAAATAATCATCCGTTAAAACGAACTATTTTCAGAACTTCATGCACCTAGCTGGTAAACCTGTCTGATGATTAACAGCAACAATCTCAGAGACATTGTTGCAAAGAAGAACGTCTTGACCAAGCTTAGCACCTGCAGGTTTAAGACCTTTGAGAGAAACCGGAACGTTAAAGAGGTTGAGTGATGGAAGCTTTGAAACAAGAGGAAGTTTCAGGTTCGGTAAGAAGTTTCTAAAATCAGCCATAAACAAAGGAACTTCGAAGTCGGTTTTGTTGTGTTTCACCGCGTTGTCTTTAGCTGCAATGTGAGCTGGCTCCATATCGTTGGTTGAGAAGCTTTGTTGGTTAGGGAAGTTTGGGTAGAGACTAACGTACCTCTAATGTACATCATGTCGACCAAGAACTTCTTCCAAAAAGCTTGCCAACCATTGGTTTTGAGGTTTTCTAAACCTCATAATCAATGATGTAGGAATTAAACCTAAAATAAAAATAGTTTTATAATTTTGACAAATAGTTTTTTTTAAATGATAATAAAATTTGATAAATTCACTAAAATACATTTTAATATCTAAACTATCTATTTAAATTATTATAAAAATTCAGCGTGTAGCGCCGGGAAACCACTAGTAACTAATAAATGTCACTAGCACAAGCATTCAAATACATGCGTTTTAAAAAAAAACGCACACACAATAAATTTACTTTTTAACAATAAAAATAAAAAACGATGGTAAAATAATCTGCACATATTTTTTTTGACTTTCCATTCGAGAAGAAATATATACCAAGACACGTGTATGAATGTATATGCATATCATATTGTACATAATTAGTTTATACTAGAATTTATAACTTTTTTATAAAAAATACTTTGGATTCAAAATTTCTTTTTGAAACTCAAAAATTATGTTTGAAACTATTTTTAATTTTTTTAATATAATTTTTAAGTATTTACTTATATATTTATTAGAATCCTAAATTTCATATTCCAAAAACTCTACTCCACCTCTCAACTCTAAACCCTAAGTTTAAATTAGTTAACTCTAGGAGTATAAATTTTTTTGTACCATTCATTGAAAGTGAAGGTAAAAATGGTTAGTGTAAACATGAAAAATGATACTATGAATGTGGTATTTGTGGCAATTTACTTTCATTTTTAGTCAAATGTTAATATTAATTTATTTATACAGTAAAATATTTTTTGCCAATCAAATATTTTTATTTAAAATATGTTTATTATGTTAATTTAATATTTATATTATTTAACTATATTGTATGTTGTATATTATTATTATTTAATTAATTAATTTATTACTGAATACCGCAAATATATATTGTCATCAATCAAACAATATTATACCGCATTTTTACTTAAAACCGCAGTTGTACCGTACCACACTCTAATTCCGCACGAACCGTAGTTGCACTGTCCCTCACTTAAATTTTATATCGCTTTTAATATCAAACTAGATCTCGATTTGCGCAACCCCGCGGGTATTTGTTTGCAGTTATATATATGTAGATATTTATTTTAGATCATTAATAGTATACATTTTTTAAAAAGTTAATAATATATTAATGTTTATATAACTATTTCAGATACAATAATTTAATAATTTATACTTTATATGTTGTAGTTAATCAATTGTTTAAAACCGTCTTATGTATTTGTTGGTTCTTATTATATATTTATCTTAATGCATTTGCATTTAGTTATTAAAAAAATTATATATGCATAAAATAACATATTTGAAAATTATTTTTTATTTAATTTATGCTAAATTCTGACCCACTTTTCAAAGTTGGATTTCCTTTTTGCAATATTTATTTTCTTTTATTCATTTAGATAATATATTATTTTATAAAGAAAAATATTAATTTCACACATGTAGTATATATAGTTTGCTAATGTTAAGTCGTTTTGTCATCGTATTATATTTTTAAAAAGAATATTTTATATTTATGAAAGCAAATTTATCAATTTAATATAAATTTATCTTTTTTTCTCAACATAATAGTTTTATTTTAATATGACTGAATATGATTATAAAATAGGTAAAAATATAGAATTTATCATTTTATAAACGATAATTGAATATATATTAATGCATAATAATAGTCCATTTTTAATTACAAAATTAGTGGAAATATTTATATAAACTTTTTGAAAATTAAAATATTGTTAAAATATTTATCAACCGATTTGTTAGAATAAACTTTAAATATATATATATATATATTTAAAATGAAAAGATATCATGATTTAAGTAGTCACAAATATTTTATATTATTAGCTTTAATGAAATACATGTTAATATTTATACATGTATTATATAGTTTCCTTAACCATCTTACCAACGTATTATATTTTTGAACATAGATATTTATAATTATGAAAAATATTATATAAATTTATTAATTTAAAATAATATTACCATATTTAGTTCAATATAATAATTTTATTTTAATATGATTGATTATAATTATATAAAAGATAATAAATAGGATATAATTTTTATTTTTATTTTATAGATGATAACTAAATATATTAATGTATAATAATATTTCAAAATTAATTACGAAATTAGCAAAAATATTTACATTTAATTTTTGAAAATTAAGATCCTTTAAAGACTTTATCTTTTAAATTTAGAAATCTCAGTAATATGCAAGATATCTGTGATCCGATGAGTTGAGAAAAATATCATATACCTTGAAAATTACGTGAAACTTGGGTCTCTGAATTTTAACCATGTTCTTGAATTAAGGTTTAATATTCAGTGACACTGCATAGGATAGATGGTGATCCTTAATATACAAGACAGATTTGAACTCTAGTCATGTGAACAACACCTAATGCCTTTGTGTTGAGTTTTTGTTTAATTATCTTCTTTGTTTTTAAAAGTCTTAAACATTGTTACCATTATCCTGTTGGCTTTAAAGCTGGTCGAGCTAATAATGAATACACAGGTTACATGGAGAATGAAGAAGGTGACAAAGGAACTTAACCATATGTGTGTTACTGATTCGTTTGTGTACGTCAAAGTTTGTGGAAGGTGACAAAGGAACTTAACCAATCAACGCAGTAATAATACCTTTGGTACAAAGCATTTTCTTAACAGATGTAATACAATTGTCCATACATGGGCTCTGAAATAGATAATCTAATCTATTCTGTACAATTTTTTTAATAATCTTTAGACATGTTCTTTAGCTACGAGTTATCATTAACTCACACATGAGTCAAACTAACTTTCTTGACTCTTTATCAGGTAATGGCTACTCTACCATCAGAAGCAGAACTGACATGGATGAACAAATGGTGAATGATCAATACGTCATGGTAACTTGTGCCGTTAAGCTGAGAAGATATGGGCGAGAAGATAAGGGCTCTATTCTGTAACCATTGCGTCGGGACAGCAGCTAAAAGTATCTCCTCCTTAGAGTATTCTAAGTCGTAACCCTTACGCCAAAATTGTTTGGAAAATAATCGTATCTTTTGTAATATTTTGTGTGGTCAGTTTAAATATATGAGAACTTCTTATGGAATAAAAAGTGAATATTCGGAAAGTGAAATATTTCTGTTGAAACATATTTTTAATTTTGATTATACTTGCTTTGCAAAAAAAAAACAGCCGGTTTTGAAACAGAGCACACTACGAATGATTAGTATGGTTTTAGATATATGTATGTATAGTTTTATAATTTATATGTATAATGTTGGTCAAAACTTGTTAACCGGAAGTATCCCACTACAAATCTATTATAAACATGTAAATTTATCATATATATATTTATAATGTTGGTCCGAACCGGTTTATGATTAATCTAGTTTTAGATAGATGAATGAATTTATAATGTATGTAAAATTCATGGTCAGAATTGTGAAAATATGATATTTTTTTTTATCAAATGTTTTGAACAAACCGGCTGAATATTTTTATAATGTTAGGTGCGATGGTTCTAATGAGATTGACATTGTAATGTGTTAACGATGACGAAAATGTATGCTGGTTAACCAAACCGGATTTTTAGGCTTATGTGACATTATAGTTACGATTACAGGGAGTATTTTAGTAAGTTATAATGAAGATATAGTTAGAGAATAAATGTAACATGACTTTCTAAGATAGGTCTAATTCTTAAAAAAATCACACATGAATTAAAGTTGTGACTTTTGTTTTAATATATAAGATCTGTTGTCACCATTCGGAGCATTACTTAGTATATAAGAGATTAAGTTGAAAACAACTAGGAATTAATAAATGATTGATGAGAAATGAATTCAAACTTTTGGGTCCCCTGTTTAAGAAATTTCTATACATATATACCATTTTCACTGATTGTATTTAGAGGATGAGTTTTCACTCAGTTAAATATAAAAATAAATATGAAAAATAAGAGAAACTAAAAAATGTCGGAGAGACAAAAACTTCAAAATCAATACTATTAAAACTGAAGGGCATTTTTTGAGGTGGCCTTGGAGTTTTAAAGTATTTACAGATTTCTGCCACTGAAATATGTTTAGTCTATGCTTTTAATTAAATGCATTATTTTTTTCCAGAAATAAAACTATAAGAAAATAAAAATATTGCGAATCAGTTACGATAAGGATAAGGAATATTCCAAAAAAAAATTCAATTAACCAAATCTTTTTGAAACTATTCCTATCGCAACCTACAATCCCTTTTAATATATATATGCTACCATCTATTAAGCTATTGTGTACCATCACAAAAATCTTAATATTATCATATGGCATACAAAAATCGGCTACGGAGGTGAAGTTTGAATTGAAATGATGATTATCATTTTGGTAAAATTGGTTGATCTGAGTGGGATGTGGGTATGATGGGAAAAGCCAAAGGACACTGCTGTTGAAAGAAGATTGACATTATTTGTGGTGCTTTTTGAAGTCAGATTTGGTCTGCTATCTCTTATTTTTTCTTTTAGAATTGCTCAAGATTTGTGTGATGTTATTATAGAGAAACAAGATTTCACTTTTGTTTTCTGGAAACTCCAAAATGTAACATTTGAGTTTTTTTTTTCTCCTAAAGACCTGAGTTTTTTAATGGACTTCGATATGATATCATCATTTTAGTTATATAAACCATTCCTATACTATGGTTAATTTTAGATAAATGATCTGTCGTCTGACACCTTTAAACAAGTGTGATATATTAATCATATTGTTTTGTTTCCTTACTTTTTTAACAACTGTGTTTGTTTCAAAAAACATCTGTTTTTATGCTTAGAAAAGTATTATGTTTTAAAAATAAGAAAAAAAAACTTAGAAAACAAATTTTTATTATATTTTTCTGGTTTCCATATCCAAACCAACAGAAAATCTCATAATTTAAAGTAGTCGACTCTTTATGCTCAATATTGTTTTTTCGATTGTAGAACTGTATTTTAAATTCAGAAACTGGGATATTCTGATTATATACGAATATAAATTATTAATATAGTAGTTTATTTCTGAATATTTAGTAGCTCAATATTTTTAAACCTTAAATCTCAAATCAAAGTATTCTAAAATATTCTACCTTTTAATAAACTAGAAATAGATAGTGTTCTATTTTATATGTAAATATTCTCAGGATTGATTACAAATATATTTTAAACGTTATGCGTTAATAAAAAATTATTATATGTATGTATTGATAAATATTAAATAATTGTTTATGTATCAATATTTTATTTAGTGTTATGTGAATCTTTTAAATCATAACTACAATATATTGGAATTTGTTACCCTTTATTTAATGTTATATGGATCAATTAAATCATAACCATAATATTAACAATATTAACGATTATGTAGTCAACAATTGTTTTTTAAACAATGAAGATATGAGTCTAAATGAAGATACTTAGGACTTTAACTATTTGGACCAGAATTGTGTGTTAGGAGCTCAAATAATATTTTATTAAAAGTAACTGAAACTCAAGCATGAAGACTTTTTTCAGGTATTTTTTTATTTTGAAAATATTTACATATCATTCTATTTTAACTTCTTTTTTTTTTGAAAAAATCTGTTTTAGCTAATAACAGATGTTTATCTATCAATACTATTAAAACAGAAGCAATATTTATCTACTTGCAAGTATTATATGTTGGACAAATACATTTATTAAATATCATTATATTTTGACTAATACCTTTTATTAAATGAAATATACAGCCTAACCTAACAACTTATACCAGTATTTTAGGAGATATTTTACTTTATTTATGCTATCTAAATCTACCCTATGTTGTCTTTGTGATATGTCTGAACTATACTCCTCCGTTTTATTTACTCGTGTAATATTGATTCATTATTACTTAATGTTATACAAATATTGTATTATATATCACATGTTTACTTTATGTTATATATTGTTGTTGCTGGACTTTTATACAGTAACATAAATTTTTAACAAAACTAATGAAACTGAGTCTAAAAACGTAGTTACATACTCTATGCTTTCTTAACAAACAATGACAATATAAAACTAAATATATCTTTCTTTCTTTCTTTTTTTGTAAAAGAACTATATATATCTTTGGGTCATCATAAAACCTACATGTTTTTTTTTTGCGATCTAAACTTGAAATTCATTTCATATCGAAAGATCTAAACTTATTGAATAACAAGGTTTCTATTAATTTAATTTAACAATTAGGTTTAGTTGACAAAAATTGAGATTACAAACCAAAAAAAGAGGATTTGTTTTGGAATAAAAATGATTACAAATTTTTTCCATGTAGAAAATCTAAACTTATAAAACAAGAAGGATTTTCAAAATTTAAAATTTAATTTAGTCCGTTTAGTTGATTTTTTTTGGAAATATAAGTTACATATCATGATTATAGGAAGCTAAAAACTTTCAAAATAAAAAGGTTTAAAAAATATATTTGCATGCTGTTAACAAAGATTGTCAGAATGCCAAAAGATCAGAAATATATTTATGTAATTAGAAAACTATGGCTCTTAGATTTTATGCATAACCTGAAAATATTGAGTTTAACATGTGTATCAAGAATAAACTTATCCCTACATTTAATCCTACCAATATATATATACTTCACCAACATATATAAAATAAAATAAAATTTGCCAAAACATTGTATTGTTAATATTTGTAAAACTGAAGCATCACAATCAAAATATATCCACCAACATCTAGACATTCATAAATATATATATATATATATATATATATATATTAAAATGCTCTAAATATAATAATTTAAGTCAAATCGGATTATATATCGGGTCATTCATTGGTTCAATTGGTAGTCGAATCCCGGGTTTTAGCAGGTTTATAAGATTTTTAACTAATGAGTTTTTCTTGAAAAATAAACTGGATTAAATATCGAATCACCAGGTTTTCCGATTTAACCACGGGTCTAGATCGAGTTTCAAAACACTGAATAAAATGTTTCATTTGTAATATTTAAATGTCGATAAATAATTATAAATATAAATTTATAACAAAAAAAAATTCATTTCAGAAATAATCCCGCGCTTTAAAAGCGCGGGTCAAAATCTAGTACTTTTATTAAATTTGTCAAGCTATTATTGGTCTGTTTTTCATATTTAAAATCTAGTTGTAGATTGGACTATATTATAAAATACTTTTGTTGAAAAACTTCAACAATGCTGATGCTTTTGTTCGTTAGATCCCAACTGACAAATCTCATCACCACTTTGATAAGCTTCACAAGATGGCGCCTTAGATAAGATATGTAAGAAGAGATGGTGCCGGAGGTTCAGCACAGGGCGCCGGAGGTTGAGAATACGGGGTCGAAGTCGGAGCTTGAGGTTGAACCACACTTGATATCAACGTTGACAAAGTGAGTAACTACATTAGCGTATTGACAATACGTGGAGAGATGCTCTTTTGAAGATGAAGAAACGATGTTTATATTTTCCATCACGATGTTTTGACAATTTACTAGCTTGTCACAAGCTAGTTTTATCGCAATATCATCTGCGCATGTCCCTCTGAAATTTCTAAATGTCACATCGCTCACTTTCACAGCAGTAGCCTGCATGATTCACAACATGAATACATTTTTTTTCAAAAATATTAAAAACGTAAAATCATATATAAATAATAAAATGAGTGCTGAATTTCACATTCCTAAAGTATAAGCAATTTAAAAAATTTAGTTTCATAAGTCAATATTTGTAATAGCACAAGTAATAGTGGTTATACACATACTAGTAGATTATAAATTAATATCGGTAAATTCATAATAACTATAAATTAATAACTTCATCTGATTTTGAGTTGGGCTAGTTCAAAATATGACACAAATCGATAAAATAAAAAAATAATATTTTTTAAAAAAAGTTCTATGTAAATATATGGTCTCATTAAAATCATAAATTAATATATATATATATATACATTTTATATGTGTACAAACAAACCATTGTATTGTTTTTAATATTCACAATGAGATTATCTATACTTTTTCTTGATAATTCAATATATTTTGATGATATTTCGTAAAAATATATCTATAACCACAATTAAATTATATAGAACATATTTCATATACACAAAAAATATAAAAAATAATATGAAAGTCAAATTTCAAAAATTTGATAAATATATAAAAGGTAAAATTAACTATTTTCTTATTTTATATAAAAATATACTCAAAAATAAAAAAAAAAATCTAAAAAAAGAAATTTTTGTAAACTTATAACTCTATAAATTAATAAAATATCATAGTCCCAACATTATTAATTTATAGAGTTTTTACTGTATTTTTGATAAAAAAATATGACTATAATTTATAAATAGAAATTGATGCCAAAAAATTATAAATAGAAATGTTACCCCTGATTTACAGTTCTGACCCACCATTACAATAATGCTGATCGATGATGATAGGATATGCGGCATCTATTAATGTAATGTTCTCGTATATAATATTTTTGGCGAACCCTTTGCCTCCCTACAAAATTACGTAAGGTAGATGCAGTTAGATAAATATAAAAATATAAAATTTTGCCTTCCTACAAAATTATGCAAGATGCAATTAGATAAATCTAAAAATATAAAAATATTCATATGTAAATTTAATTGTTTACAGAAGCTTACAGCCCAAGTTTTGATTCTTGCCCCATACATAGTACCATTGAAGCTGCAGTGTCTTACTTGCACGTTCTCAACCGTTTCAGTTAGCCCATCTCTGCCCAAACTTCCAATACTGCAGTTTTTTTAAGAGATGTTAACATCTAATTTATTTATTTTCCAAAATAATTCAACCTTAAGAAAAATCTTTGCAGTGAAAATAAAAGATGCCGCTGTAAGATATAAAAACTGCATTCGCAAGTGTGTAAAATTAAAATAATCAAAATCTAATATATGCTAAACACATGAAAGATGTATATGACATTCCTATTAAAAGCCAAACTAAAATCTAAATGTGTGCACCTGCCATTGTGTTAGTATCTTCCATTTCATAAAATATTTTCCCAATAAAATCAATCAAATTGCATCAAACTGTATATGATTCTCTTATATAGATGGGCAGTCTAATCTATAGTATAAACATATAATATAAATCTAGTAACTATAAATCTAACTTTCTATAGACCATTAATAACATTTTTAACACTTGAACTGAGAACTCTCAGTTGCTTACTCACATAATATTTAACGACAATTTACAACCAGAGAAATGCAAGAAAAACATTTATAAGACATAGGTGTGAGAACCTGATGCCATGGCCCGGACCACATGTCACATGAGTTATGTTGATATCGTGTGAACCACCATTAATCGCAACACAATCGTCACCTAAAACCATTCCATATATATATATATATATATATAATTTTTTTGTTTTTGAACACCAAATGCTTTTATTAAAATTAAAGATCCAATGGAGTAAGTCGGTTACAACTGGAACCGGAGAGATCATCGACGGTAAACTAATAAACAAAAATAACTAAGATACGACGAAGGATAGATGTGGTTAAAAAGAAAAGAAATCCATAGAGAAGTTTTACTTGTAATCTTAAAGTCTTTCAGTTCCTTGCAAAAGAGTTCATATCTATAATTAATAATTAAGTTGCATAATTTTCTTGTAGCTGAACCGTGTATAGTAGCGTATATTGACAAATATATATTAAAAATTAAATACCTGTTTGGATAGATGAATTGAAAATCTGGACATTGTTTGAAAGAGCAATGTCGATACCATCACTGTTTGGACTATCTTTAGGTGCGATGAGATGAAGATTTGATAAAGTTGCGTTGGTGCAATTATAAACTGAAACATGATTCTTTGGGCTATTGAATTGAGTTAGTCCACTATATATTATGTCAGCACTTGCATTAAATCCAACTGCCTGCATAATGAAAATAAACTATACATAAAAAGGTTGCCTAATAGTCGAAACGTCAAATAATCTTGACTGAGTAAGCCCTAAGAAAAAAAACATTTTTATAGCAAAAAAAAAAAATACAGACCCGTGGTCGATTGGAGTGATCAACAGACGACCACCAAGCTTCGCCATGAGGGTGGAGGACACCAGACCCATTGAGGACGATACCTTTCACGTTTTTGAAACATAGCCAGCACCTACCTTCTCCTATGTCTCCCCACTCTTCAATCGTTTTTGGCGCCTCAAGTTTCCCATCAATCTTGACAAAATGTCATATACATAATCACATTTTATAAATATTGGAAGTATATAATTATAAACATATTTTTATTTAAGTGTAGATGCCTGGACCGATGCCTATATAGCCCCTAGGAAATTGATATCGACGAGTAGCTCAATCTCAAATTTTCTTTTTTTTTGTGCTACGAAAATTATATTAAAGCAGAAAGGATATAGAGCCGAAAACGAAGCCCAATATCAAGCAGTTCAAACAAGTACAGAAGCAGATGAAACTAAGGCTTGTTTACCTAACAGATCAGTTTTACGGTTCTCAGATCGTGGAACAAAACAGAAAGAGATAGATGCGAATGCAGAGAAGATCTGCATGATATCGAAAACGATACCGAAGATTTCCTTAATCTGGGGCCTGTTTTGGATTGCTCTAATGAGCGTTTGACAGTCGGAGCAGACCTTGAGGCTAATGATGTCGAGATCTGCAGCTGCTAGAAGACCCGATTCGAAGCGCGAGAGCTTCGGCCATGAGAGGTGAACTGACGTTTTTCAGTGCGTAGCGATCCTTCGTGGAGTTGATTTGATGTCAGTGTTGAGATGATCCACGCTAGGCCTGCTTTCCTAGTAGTTGAGTTCCAAGACGCGTCGGAGTTGCATGTCGTAGTTTGCTTGCTACCATGCATCGTTCCGGTGAAACTGGGGCCCTTGAGGTAACACTTGTGCTTCTGTGGTAAATTTTCTTGAGCTTGGATCCATTCACGAGCTGAGACTAAACTTCTAAGCATGACTTCGTTAGGGTTGAGCTTCTTGTCTTCGAAAATCAGTCTGTTTCTCGCCGTCCAAAGCGACCAGCAGATCCAAGGAAGGACGGGGGATGAGATACCTGACGGTGGAAGACAAGTTACATGTCGGAACTTTACCAAGACAGCTTGGAAATCATCAGTCGCATCTATGTAAACTGTCTTTGTGAGGGGAGCTTTTTGCCACACTTCCTGCACGAACGAACAGAGGAAGAAGGCGTGCATTGGTGTTTCCAGCTCTCCACATCTTGGACAGGCTACATTGGTTAGTATCCTCGTCGTTGTAAATTTTCACCTAGGGAGATTGCTCTTTTGATAATGGACCATAGAAACACTCTTAGCTTTGGGGGGCATTTAGATGACCAAACCTCCTTTATCCAATTGAATTCTCCCAGGTATGCAGTAGGTGGGACTTGACGAGGGGTATTTGCTGCGAGATTATACCCAGACTTCGTGGAATAGATCCCTGAGGGTAGCGGTTGCCAGATATAAACGTCTTTAGCGCATGACGTGCTCGGTTTTAGTGATTGGATTTGATCACTCAGCTCAGGTAACACTTCTTCTATCCTCTGTTTGTTCCAGCGTATGTTGCTTGTAAGCAAGTCTGATACCCTGAGGTTTAGTGCATTCTCATTGATAGGTCCGTATGGTTTTAGGTTTGAGTCAAGGGAGATCCAAGAATCTTTTCAGACGCTTGTGGTCTGACCATTTCCTATAGCCATTCCCAATATTGTCTCGTAGGAGATTTCGACCATGTAGAATCCCTCTCCACCCGTGGGAACAAGTAGAGGGTAAATTCACATTTAGGAAACTCTCTTTATGGCAATATTTACCCTTTAGGACTCTGGCTAGGAGGCAGTATGGAACTGTTATGATTCTCCAAGCTAGCTTTGCGAGTAGAGCTTGGTTGAAGAGTTGGATGTCTCGTAGTCCCAGACCTCCCAACACCTTAGGTTTTGCCAAGTTGTCCCATGAAACCAAACACATACTTCTTTTCTCACTAGAAGAGTCCCACCAAAATCGAGTTAAAGCTGATTGTATTCTTTTGCAGAGGCTGAGAGGGAGCTCGAAACAAGACATCATGTAGGATGGTATAGCTGTAAGGACATATTGCAGCATTGTGGAAGCGTGTGGACCAGTTAGCTGCACACTGCCTTATTCTATCAACAATCGAGGTAAATAAATCCTTCTTTCTTCTACCAAAATGTTCATGTTCTGGCAACCGTAGATACTTTCCAACCCCTCCCTCTCTAGTGATCCATATGATGTGTTTTGCTGCTGTCTTTACTTCTTGTGGTGTCTTACTGGAAAAATTAATAAATGATTTGGCAGTATTAACTTTTTGGCTTGACAATGCTTCGTAATCCAGTAGGAGCTTTGATAGTGTCAAATTTTCTAAATGTAATCTAAAACATTGCTCCATGTCGCTTGACTAAACAAATGACAACTTAGTACCAGGAATCAAACCCAAGACTTATGGGTTTACGTCTTGTCCCAAATTTTTCTCTTATCACGAGACTACGTACCACGAGAGGCGGACCTACGTTAGAGGAAGGGGTGTCATCTGACACGGGTTAAATCTTAGCTCATTTGGTCAATTTCCTTAATATCTGACACAACTTTCCCTAGTTCAACCCAGCCCTCATACATATTTTTTGTTTGTTTTCTTTTCTATAAGAATTATGTTGGACTTTGACACCCCTTAAAATCAAACATGGGTCCGCCACCACCGCTTGATTAAATGTATACAGACATATAAAAATGTGAACCTTTTATTTGCATGTAAAAGCACAAACAGAAAAGCAAGATTTGAAATAATGAAACCTTATATAATCTCCACATCATTGTTTTTGACAAATACCTGAATATGAATAGCACGAGACACACAAGGACCTAGAAACCGTTGTGGTTGTATAGTATATGTTTCATTGGCATGAATTACTAGAGATGTTGCCTCATCTTTTCCATCTGCTCTGCATAATGCTTTCCATGCATCTCTAAACGCCTGTAAGAAGATCTTCTTGTTAACGTAGGTTATTTTATATTAGAAATCAAAATGAAAATAGTTAATGACAAAAAAAAGATTACTTGAGAATAATCAGTGTTTTTATTGTTAGCATCCGCTGTAAAATCCTTGATGCTTAGAGTCATCCGACCGTCTCCGTATTGTAAATGGCACGACATAATTAAAATAACGGAAAATAGTAATTTCAAATCCTGAGAATAAAAATAAAATATAGTCATTACATTTTATTTGAACAAAAGAAAAATGAAACAATGGCTTAGGACCCATTTAGTTTCACCATCCTCTAACAAAAGGCAAAAAAAGTAGTGACAATAGAACGAAGAATGAGCAGATTTTTTTTTTTTGGTAAAAAGAATGAGCAGATTTTAGTGGTAGAATCCCGCAGAATGAGCAGATTTTATCGAGAAAGAGTATATTTTCTCACCATTATAATCTTAATAAGAAAAAAGTTAGATGCTTTTCAAAGTATAAGATATTAAGTAGGTTGTGAAATTGTGTGTTGTGCACTAACTATATATATGCTGTTTTACTTGTCAAAGTCTTGCAATCTATTATTCAACTTTATATATTACTATATATTACTAGAGAATAGAGATTGATCCGCGCAGCCGCCCGGTATTGATTTTCACTTTTTATTTGTTGATATTTATTTTTCATGTAAACTTTATATATTACTATATTAGACATGTCATCATATAAATAATCATATATTGTTACATCTACAAAACACATTGTGTAATGTAAATGTGATAATTTAACTTTGTGTTTAAAATTGACCTTTGAATCGTATATTTCTTACAACATATTGATTATATTTGTTTAATGATGGTTTTTTATTGGACATATATTAGTAATAATCCATTTTTTTATATATATTTTGATACCAACAACCTATTTAATTTGTACTTACTTTTAATACTCTTTATATCTGTATAATATAAAATAGGAAAATTAGCTCCACTAACTACTTCCTAAACTGACGTCAAAAAAAAAAAACTACTTCAAAAACCACATCCTTATTCATAGTATAAAATCCTTTAGTAACAAAAATCATCGTTGATACAAAAATTGCTTTACCAAACATCTAATACTTTAAGTTTGGTGTGAAATTGTTAAATTTTAAACTTGATAATACTCAAAATTTTCAGTGTTTTAATATTTTAATACATTGTATAATTCGTGGCATTGTTATAAATTACCAACTTATAAAATTAGGAATCATTCTTTAAATAAGTTTTTAAAGCTATAATAAAAAAATGACTGTAAAACTTATATTTACTAACTTAATATTTTATGTGTTGTAGAAAAATTATGCAGCTACATTTACAGACAAAATTTTACATCAAAAAATTTAAAACTATATCTCAAACTAGTAGAGTCAATAGTTCAACATTTAGGCTGTAACATTTAGCAACAAAAAAAAATCTTTAACCCAACATTCCAACAAGTGCTTTCCAAACCAAGCTAGATAGTTTCCTAGACACATGGTTCTCTGTATAGATTCATATGGAATTAGCACGACCCGGCGATCAAAAAACATTTCTTTCTTATAAACAACTGCAAAAGAACCGAAATCAGAGGCCTCCGTCTGTCAATCAAATGGCATTAGAGTAGGAGGTTTTCCTTTGTTAAAAATCCAAAAGAGATAAGAGTTTTACAACCAATAATCTCAAACTGAATCATCACCATTATCAAAAGAGAAGTACCAATAAAATATATCTTTTAGTTTTCCGAATTATTTACACTTTCATGCCACCGACGTTATTAATTAACATACCTTTTAATTTTTTTTCTTTTTTTTAATTAATGCATTTCCTAATCAAATTCTAACAAAACAATTATAGCAACAATAATTAATAAATCTAGCTTTTAGTATTCTTTGTCTTTTAGTATTTTATTAAATATATATGTGTGTTTGGAAATAATTAAGAAACCTAGCTTTAAAGTTAATGAACAATATTGTTTTAAAAGCTAATATAATTATATTTTTATTATTTATTAGAAATAACTAAAATAAAAGTCACATAAAAAAGATTCATTTATATAACATATAGATGAATATATAAATATATTGTGTTAAGTATATTTTGATATAAATAATAGTCCAATATAAATTCAGTATGATAAATGTTGAAAAGTATAAAATATATAGTAACATGTATTATAAATAGTATATAGAACAATTTATTATATATTATCATAAAATTTTGATCCATAGAAAAAAAATTTTGTGCGGATATAAAGTCATACTGTAAAAATATGGATGACAGAATCGATGGTTTATTATAAAATTTTGATCCACAGAAAAAAAAATTGTGCGGATATAAGGTCATATTGTAGAAATATGGATGATAGAACTGATGGTTTACAAGATAAAATAAAACTACTCAATACAAACTATAAAATTATTATGTTTAAAAATGTCATAAAAACAATTGTTTAAACAAGTAAATATTTATTTATAAGAAATTAAAAACAAACATCCGCGCGGGTGCATGGATCAAGTTCTAGTTTATTTTAAAGTCTGATTAATTATGTTATTATAAATTATGGAAAATACTATATAAACTTTTTTTACAACAGATAATTCTATTTGTCTTATGAAATTCATGTTTGAATGTATCATTCTGAACCATCCTATAAAATTTACTTTTAACGGTACATCTTGTATTATGTTGAAATCTCATGTAACTTTTTCCTCTATAATATATTATTAGACTTTGATCCGCGCTACCGCGCTGATATATTTTTCAAATATATGTTTCTATTTGTTTTTCATGTCAATAATATAAGGGCTAGGTAAAATATCCGAATCTGAAGAACCGAATCAAACTCGATCCGAAAAAGTAGTACCAAACCCAAACCGAAATTGATTAAATATCTGAATTAATCAAAATTTTGGTTTTTGGAGAACCGAAACCGAATCCGATCCGAACCGAAGTATTCCGGGTACCCGAACGTAACCGAAATAGATTTATATACTTATATATATATTAATTATTTTTAGATTTAATATATATATATATATATATAACATCTAAAATATATATGATACTTTTAAGTTGGTTTAAATACTTGAAAATATATACAAATAATCAATAGTAAATATATAAAATAGTAAAAGTATACTTAAAACACCAAAAATACTTAAAATAATTATTGATTCTCTATCCAAATATTTGAACTAAAGTAATTTATATGTTAAGTTTAGGTATTCTGACATATGTTATTCAAATTTATATTTAATATATTATTTTGTTTATAGTTTTTGAGAAATTTCAAGTATATAAATATATAATGAATATTAAAATTTTATACTTAATTTAAATGGGTTATCAGAACTCAAACTGAACCCGCACAAATTTGATGCGAACCCAAACTAAAATTTAGAAATATTAGAATGAAACTGAAATCTTTGACCTTGGAAACCCGAAACTCAAACAGACCTAAACTGAACACGATTAGGTACCAGATAGATAGTTTCTCATAATATAATGGACTTCTAAATTTTCTTAAGAATATAAGCCCATTATTTTTTTTCTCTTAATATACTGTTATCCATGTTTCCAAACAGACCTATTTTTTAAAACTACAATATATGTTTCTAAACAAATCTCTTTTTTAAAACTGTAATCCATGTTTTCAAACAAACATTTTTTTAAATTACAATCTATGTTTCCAAACAATTTTACATGTTTTCAAACAAACTTAATTTGTACATGAGTTTTAATAAGATAGATTTGCATTTTATGAGATTTGAATCTAAATGTGTGGTGTAAAAATATTAATGGATAATTATTTAAATTGATCGATAAAAGGGACTTCTACAAAAGACAGAAAGGAGTAGTGTTATTATTTATTTTTTTGTCAACGAAGGAGTAGTGTTATATAAACAAATATTTAGAGTATATTAGTTGTCGGTAGATCTCAGCCATTATAAACGCCAAATAATAATTGTTACGTAATGATTCTCTCTGTAGATCTCAGCCATTAAACGCAGAAAATTATTTATTATATTTTTCTGACTCGAAAATAAAATAAATCAAAGCTTTAATAACATTATATATGCCTGACAGATGTGACACATGTTAATCTGTAAGACATCACGTTTATTGGGATGATTGGCATCACGTTTAAGAAATGATTGGCATCACGTTTATGGAACGTTATGGAGTACTGCTTAGGGTCAACGACTCAACGCCCATAACTTACACACGTGTGACAGAAAAGCATACTGCTATTTAGGTTTCTGCGTTGTCAAGTTGCATAATGAAGAGTTTGACAGCCAAATTATTTACAAAAATCAATAAAAAATAAAATATTTTTCAAGTTTTGTAATTCCTTTTGCTTTTTTTTTTTGTTTAAGTCACCACAACAAATAAGAGAATATACTTTGAATATTCTTATATTTAGTTTTAAATTAAATATTTGAAACTTAAACGATCAAAGTTTAAAAAAATGTTGTTAACAAAATCCTAAATTTTTAGCAAAAAAAAATAACTAAAAAACAAAATCCTATATTTTATGATTATAAAGAAATCAGTTAAACTAAATAATAAATAGATTTTAAAATTGGGGGATTTTACAGATTCAAAACTTGATTTTGAATACAAAAGTGTACCCAAAATTTAATCAAATGCAAAAGTAACCCAAAAACGTATTGAAATTACGACAGTCCCCTTATGAACAAACAAAAAACATATATTCAGTTTACCATTATAACCCTCCGTTAGAGAAGAAGTCTTCTCTATGATGACTTATTTGTAAGTCTTCTCGTTCAGTAGATCTTAAAAATAAGTTTATAATTTTATAAAAATTATTTTGATGCATAAAAAATTGAAATCATGTAATAATAAATATTTTTCAATGATGTAAATTTAGTTCATCTGAAATTGATATGAGTGAATGTATATTGGTTCATGATGCATTGGTTTAGGGTTTGGTAACATATTTTATAGTATTGTATGTATATTTAAGGTTAGATTCTGAAATCTTACCTTCATTTTTTTTTTAAATTTACATATATATGTTTAATAAGTATCTAATAACTTGATTTAAACATTTTCTAAGTTTCTTTTAAGTTTAAAAAAGTGTTTTTGCATAGTTAATTAATTTTAGGGTCTGGAAGACTCACAAAATACTTAAAAAGAAGTTTTCCGACACATTCTGCCTAAATTTTAGTAGAATTTTGGGTTCCCGCCTAAATTTTAGAAAACTTTAGGTTTCCCGCCTAAATCAAAATCTTCCATAAGTCATCTAGGAGTCTTCCAGAGAAAGTCTTCTTATAGATTAGATCTTAAAAATAATAAATAAATTTTATAAAAAATATTTTCAAAGGGAAAAAGTCAAAATCATGTATTAATAAACATTTCTAAAAGATGGAAATTTAGTTTTACTGAAATTGAATTATTTTTAACATAGATGAGTGAATCTAGATTGAGTCATGATATCATTTGGTTTAGGGTAACGTATCATATGTTGTAGTATTGTTTCTATTTTTAGGGTGAGATTTTAAAATCTCATCTTATTTTTTTTTATAAATTGACCTATATGAGATTAGTAACTATCTAATAACTTGATTTAAACACTTTCTAAATATCTTAAAAGTTTAAGAAAGTGTTTTTTGCTTAGTTATTTGATTATAGGGTCTGGAAGACTCACAAAAGCTGACATATCCTGCCAACATTTTAGTAGAATTTAGGGTTCCCGCCTAAATCGAAGTCTTCCAGAAGACTTTCCGAAGTCCGAAGTCTTCTAGGGAAAGTATTCTCATGTATTAGATCTTAAAAATAATTAATCAATTTAATAAAAAATATTTTGAAAGAGAAAAAATAGAAATCATGTATTAATAAACATTTCAAAACGATAAAAATTTAGTTTTACTAAATTTGAATTATTTTTAACATAGATGAGTGAATGTAGAATTAGTCATAATAGCATTTAGTTTAGGGTTTGTTAACATATGTTATAGTATTGTTGGTATTTTTAGGATTAGATTTTGGAATCTTAACTTTAAAAAACTTGTTTTGACCTCCATATGTTTAGTTTTGTGTATACTAAACACTTTATAAGTTGATTATAAGTTTAATGAATTATTATTTGCTATTTAATTAGTTATTTGATTAGGTTATGGTTTGGAAGACTTCCGGAAGACTTCACAAGAAGACTTCCCAAGAAGTCTTCTGACATATTCCCATCTAAATTTAGTATAATATAGTATATTCCCAAGCATTTTCGAACATGGCCCTTGTCTTAATTTTTGTAGTCTTAGACCAGTAAGTGGAATGAAGGAAATCAGTTAGAAAGTGAATTCAGAAACCACAAATGGATAGAAAATATAATTTGTGTACTCTGAATTTATGTCTGAGTTCCGTATTTGTTTGTTACTGAGAAATTAATCGATGATCATAAAAAGCGCTTTTAAAGAGAACCTGATAACTGCTTCTGCTAGAGGAAGTTATAAATTACAATGTAGTTAGTGTTTTAATATAATTATATGCAGTTATATAAAAATCAGTTTTTTAAAAAAAATTGGACTCAATTAATATCAATGGGGCATGTTCTTGTTTTAATAGTATTGATTCTAAAAAGCTATAGATTCAACCTATCGTGACTGTTTTGTTTATTATTTAAGGATAAAATTATATTTTTGAAGTTTTTATCTGTTTTGAGGCCATTTGAATGTATTTATATTGGCAGGTTTTCCAGATCTGAGACTGACTTTGAAAGACTTATCAGAAGACTCACGGAAGACTTCTAGACAAGTCTTCTAATGCATTTTATGCTAGAAGATTTCCCACAAAGTCTTCAGGAACTCTTCTGCCCAAAATGGTACAAATTTTGGATATGTATTTTTTGTGTTTTATACATTGGATTATAGAAAGTTATAAATTCAATCTAATGTGACAATTTTTTGTTTATTATTAAGCATAAAAATGTGTTTTTGAAGTTTTCTCTTTTTGAAGCTATTTGAATGCTTTTGAATATATAAAATTTTCAGATCTAAATCAGATTTTGGAAGACTTCTCAAAAGACTCTTGGAAGACTCTCGGAAAACTTTTTGGGAAGTCTTCTAATGCATTTTATGCTAGAAGACGTCCCACGAAGTCTTCAGGAAGTCTTCCAATGTTTGAATATGCAGATTTTTCAGATATGAGTTAGTCTTTGGAAGATTTCTCAGAAGACTCTTGGAAGACTCTCAGAAACTCTCGGAAGACTCTTGGAAGACTCAGAAATTCTCGGAAGACTCTTGGCAGACTTTTTCGGAAGACTCTTGGCAGACTCTCGGAAGACTCTTGGAAGTCTTCTAATGTATTTGATATCACTCAAATTATTCCAAAGAGTGAATTACTCTCTCAAATAAGAGGTTCGGATGTAGTACTTAGGGATCAAATCCACAAAGACTCTAGGATTACACAGTAGATTATGGTCTTGAAATAAATCTAGATTAATTGGTTTATAAGTTTTAAAACAGTAAATGGATTGGTGAGCAAGTTTATTGCTTGATTGATTTGTTTTGAGGTTGTTAACAGTTTAGAAAAATAGCTAGATTCAGGTATGTTAAGTAATACTTAAAGTGGTTTTTAGGGGTTTATTGATGTTAATTATTCTTGAATTCAAACTAAGATATAATCAATCTGATTATCTAATATGGATCTTGTATTTCAACTCTCGTATGTTAATCACGAGAAAGTGTCGATCGATAATTCTTTACGAATATCGATCGATACACCTTTCAAAAATCGATCGATACACCTTTCAAAAATCGATCGACAGGGCTATCGCTGCATCGATTGATACTTCTTCCAGAAAGCTTTACGTATGGGTTTGATTTATATTCTCTAACCCACAAGACCAACTCTCGTCTGTATCTAGTTCGTTAGATCATACTAGTTAATTTCAGGTATTTAGTCAAACAATGGCTTGATCTCAATTAATCCTAAGATCTTTGTTTAAAGGGTGATCAATCCTAAACTTAGCTTAGCACAACTAGATGAAGAACTACGACTGAAGGGTGATCAATCCTAAACTCTGCTATTTACTATTTAAGATCTTTGTTTAAAGGGTGATCAATCCTAAACTCTGCTATTTACTATTTAATTGTTTGTCTAGCTTAGTCATAATCTGGTTAAGATCTATTGTGTGTCTTAGATCCTTGTGGATTTAATTCATAAGTACTACGACTGAACCTCTTATTTGAGAGAGTAAAGATCTTTGATCACCCTTTAAGATCTTTGTTTAAAGGGTGATCAATCCTAAACTCTGCTATTTACTATTTAATTGTTTGTCTAGCTTAGTCATAATCTGATTAAGATCTATTGTGTGTCTTAGCTCCTTGTGGATTTGATCCATAAGTACTACGACTGAACCTCTTATTTGAGAGAGTAAAGTCGTTACTTGGGATAATTTGAGTGATATCAGTATGCAGATTGGGTGTTTACTATAGATAAAAGTCAAGGAAAGTAAAGCTCCCATGATTTTTCCCAAGTATTTTTCAAGGTTGGTCTCTTATATCTAACTACGGAGCACACCGGTTGGGAGCACATCTGGGTGGTTTGGAGGGGATGATGTAAAGATCACACCAGTGTTTCAGAGTGATCAAGTGATCACTGTTTCAATACTCTTAAATGGCAACATTGACGAGTTTTTTTGTTCGTTTGTTTACGCTTCTAATGGTGTAGAGGAGCGAAAACAGTTATGGGATGATCTCCAACATCACCATAACTCAAGTATGTTTCAGAATAAGTTATGGATGGTATGTGGTGATTTCAATGAGACCTTGCAGGGTCAAGAACACTCGAACTATATTGATGACCAGCACACAACAATGGAAATGATGGATTTCCAAAATGTTGTTCGAGATTGTTCATTGGTGGATCTGAAATACCATGGGCCACCGTATACATGGTGCAATAAGCGATATATGGGGCTCATTTGCAAGATACTTGATATATTTCTTGTGGAGAGGTATCCCAACTCATACTGTGTTTTTGAATCAGGTGGTTGCTTTGATCACTTGAGAAGAAGAACCACGGTGGAAGTAGAGGAGGTAAGAAAATTCAGGCCCTTCAAATTTGCAAATGTTCTAACTCAACTCAAACACTTTCCATAGGTGATTTAGAGTCATTGGGATGGAAATGCACCTCTGTACATCTCAATTTCCGCTATGTTTCGGTTCTCAAATATACTGAAGGAACTGAAACCGAAGTTATGCCAATTGGGGAAGGAGGTTTTGGGTGCTCTTCCCAAACGCACAAAAGAGCGTACACTAACTGATCCTCAACTAGAGTTGGTTCGGGAAGAAACATAAGCCTATGAGAAATGGAAGTTGCTTTCAGCTATGGAGGAACAATTCCTTAAACAGAGATCAAAGTTGCATTGGATGATTGTAGGTGATCAAAACAAGTCGTACTTTTTTATAAAATGGCGCTGATTCGTAGGATGCGTAATATGATCAGAGAAATGATCGACCATAATGGGGTACTACTGAAAACAGGGGAAGAGATCAAAGCTGAGGAGGAGAGATTTTTTCAAGAGGTTTTGACTAATGAACCAACTGACTATCAGGGTATGCCAGTGGGAAAACTGGAAGGTCTTTTTCAGTTTCGATGTGGGTCAGAGGACATTGCTCATCTTGAGCAGGAGGTGACGAAAGAAGAAATTCAAGAAAACATTATTTGCTATGCCAAATGATATAAATCTCTCGGGTCTGATGAATTCACAAGTGAGTTTTTTAAGGCTTCCTGGGAAATTTTCGGAAATGACTTCACAGTGGCAATCCAGTCTTTTTTTTTATCAAAGGCTTTCTTCCAAAAAGAGTAAACTCAACAATACTAGCTCTGATTCTTAAGACAACAGAGGTGCGATTCATGAAAGATTACAGGCCGATCTCCTAGTGTAATGTTATGTATAAGGTTATCTCAAAAATCCTAGCAAACTGACTGAAGAAATTCTTCCAAATTAAGTTCATTACTCAAAACCAGTCTCCTTTTGTCAAAGAGAGATTGTTGACGGAGAATGTGTTACTTGCAACATAGATAGTGCAAGACTATTATAAAGAGGATTAGGGCCGGTTCAATGGTGTCATGGGCCCTGGGCAAAAAAAGTTCTAATTTTCAATCTAATAATTTAAAAAAAAAAATCTGATAGATATTTGTTTTTTCTTAAAATACCAGAAGTATTTTTAAAAGTAAAATTATGATAAAATAAAAAAATACTTTCATAAAAAAAAGTTGGGCCCTTTTTATTTTTAATATAAAAATACATGTATTTTTTTTTAAAAAAGAACTCTTATCTATTAAGAAATAGGTGGACAACAGATTGGATCCGCAGCGGTCGCACCGCTTGTCCCTCTATCTAAGCCGGCTCTGAAGAGGATATTTCACCAAGATGTTGCAATGAAAATTATTTCAAAAGATTTTGATTCGGTGCAATGGGATTTTGTTTTAAACACTCCTCTGCTTTAGGTTTCCCGCCTAAGTACATACACTGAATCAGCTTTGCATCACGAGAGCCTCTTTTTCAGTCCAAGTTAATGGAGAGCTTGTAGGTTATTTTCAGAGCAAAAGAGAGTAACGCCAAGGCTGTGCTCTATCACCATATCTCTTTGTTATGTGTATGAATGTTCTATCTCATTTGATAGACAAAGAGGCAACTGAAAGATGGATTGGGTTTCATCCCAAGTGCAAGAACATTAGCTTATGATCTTATGGTTTTTGTCGATGGGCAGAGAAGGTCAGTTGAAGGTATCATTAAGGTGTTTGATGAGTTTGCAGTAGCTTCAGGATTAAAAATCAGCATCGAAAAATTAACAATATACCTGGCGGGTTGTATGGATCAAAACCGAGAGGATATTCTTGCGACATTTCCTTTCCAACTTGGTACCTTGTCCGTGAAGTACTTAGGTCTGCCTATTCTCACCAGAAGAATGACAAGATCAGATTATGAGCCTCTTGTAGAAAAATCAGACGAAAAATGAGAGCATGGACTGGTCGTTACCTATCATTGGTGGGCAGATTACAGTTCTTAAGTTGGGTGATCATGAGCATTGTCAACTTCTGGATCGCAGCATACCGCTTGCCTCAGAGTTGGATAAAAGAAATAGAGAAGCTATGTGCAGCTTTCTTGTGGCCACACCCTGATCTAAACCTCAGGAAAGCGAAGGTAGCATAGTTGGAGAGGACTGATATCTCTTCAGGAAGCAAACATAGTTAGCTGCCTAAAACTTATATTATCTCTGGAAAAAGCACACTACGGACGCAGTGGATCAAAGCGTTGGTTCTGGGTGAGAAAGCAATCTGGACAGTAAAGGATCAATCAAATAAGGGTTCCTGGATGTGGAAGAAGCTTCTCTAGAGATATAAAGGAGATAAGTTTAAATCTACCTTCACCACTAAGGCGACTTATGATCTGATCAGGGACAAAGATGTTTGGTTTTCTAAAAGTATGCTTTTCTTACTTGGCTAGCAATGAAAAATATAGACTATCTACAGGGGATCGTATTGACAAAATACGGATTGTGTGTTATGTGGATCATCTCGTGAAACCCGCAATCACCTTTTCTTTTAGTGAAGAATATTTGGACATCTATCATGTCAACTTTTCTGGATCAAAAGTTCATTAGCGGATTGGGATATGGTCCACTTCTTCACGCCTTTCAGAACCAAAGCATCAAAAAGAAAAAAAGTAAACATCGTAACATATAAAACAACATTGCCATCATCAAGCATAGAAATATTCGAAAGCATCAAATCTTTACAACCAAACCCATATGCTTTTTTCACTCTTCGACTCATTTCTTCTCCCAAAATTTTTGTCGAACATACTTTATATAAATATATCGCTTCCCCTTAATTAATGCAAGATGAGTCTTGAGATATAGTAAATCTTAATGCTCAACAGAAACCACTTCAGATACCTTAATGGACTCGGCTCTGTCTTCATCCATCCTTGGAGATACAATCTCATGAGATGATACAGTCACTTGTGCTTCCTCTTCTATGAGATGTGAAGACAGTTTTGAAGTTTCTGCATCTTTTTCAGGTTTCACCTTTGCTGATGTTGTTGCGGCTTTTCCATCAGGGAGAGCTGTTTTCTGAGATGGCAATCTTGGAAGTGACTTGCGCAACGGTTGCTTCTTGTGATCAACTGTTGGCACAATACCCTTGGAAGTTGAGTCATCTTTAGAAGCTTTCTCATCTAAGCTCAGTCTACCTAGGCGAGGAGTTTGAGTTTCTTCAGAATCAGTCTTCTTTCTCCCCAGTTTTGGAGATTTTGGTCTTGTTGGTGGTATCTACTTGGAAGTAAATAACAATGAGAAGTAGTACTTTACGAAAAAAGTGAGATGATGGTTGTTGAAGAGAGCATAAGTACCTTCTTTAACTCTGTTTTAGGAGGTTGAGGTTCTTGATAAAAGCTAGGCATGGGTGTGGCTTTGAAGTTCAGGCTCTTCCTTAGCTTCCTAAGCTCAGCTTCTTGTGTTTCCTGAGAGAGTAGCAAGAGTTTTGTTTCAGCAAAAGTAGGTGGAGAACACTATGACAAAGAAGAGGGGTTGGGAAGACAACCTTGGACTTGGCCTGCATGCTATTAATCTCCTCTTCTTTGGCGTGAGTCTTTTCCTCAAGCTTAACATAGAACTGCACCATATGAAATCAGATATATGATTACTTTTAAAAATGCTTCTGGAGAGAGGAGAAGCAAGCGGATTAAAACGCGAACCTCTCTTCTCTTTTCAGCACGTTGGTCACATTTGAAACTAAACCCATAATTTGGAAGTGCACCAACTTTACGAGGTTTGCCATCCTCTGCTTGCGGGCTACTAAGAAACCATAAAAAAAGTTATAATCAACATAAAATGCTAAAAATAAGAGCCAAAATGCAGAAAGGCCCCAGGGAAGAAGAGGTGGTAAAAATATAAAGGTGAAACAAATACTTAGAAGAAGACTGAGTATCATCTTCAGATGTTTCATGTACTTGTTTCTTTTGAGCCTTTGCTTTCACCTTGTCCCTGTATCAAAGATAAATGATAAGACTTAGCGCCAATGCCTAGTCTTCAAGACCATGAGGAAAGAGGACTCAATACCCGGCGGTGCTTTCAGCTAGTGCAGCTTCTTGCTTTCCATGCTGATATGTCACAAGAATAGGTCACATGAGAATATGCATAAGCCAAATCAGATAAAACTTAATAGCAAATTGTGAGGGATGATTACCTCCGTGACTTGAGCCTCTCTACCGTTTAATGGCGTGCTCTTTAGAGACTTTGTTGTGTGTGCACTAGGAGCAACAGAACCATTTGATGCTGCAACTTTAGCATCTGCACCATTCCTCTCTTTCTTCTTTTTGATATGAACCGATGATGGAGCACTCTTACCACCTGAGATTTTCTCATTCTTTAGCTTCCGTTGAGCCTTTTGGCCTTTAATACACTTTGGTTCATCTACATTTTCAACTTGTGTACCCTACAAAACAAAACAAAAAGTGAGAACAAAACCGTTTATCTGACAGGCGAGTAGATTAACCATCCAGTTACCAACCTCAGCTGCAACCTCTTTGGAGTGTTCAATTACATCCAAAGTGGAACTATCTCCTGAATTCTCATTCTGAATTTCTGAAGTAGCATCCAATGTTTCGCCGGAAGCAAAACCATTTACTTCAATACCGACACTTTCCATTGTTAAACCACTATTTACAAGAGCAGGTTCACTCCCATCAGCCACCATGATGACACTTTCAGGATCCATAGTAAACTACAAAAACAACATATATGGAACTAACTGATGTAAGTGAAGAGACAAAAAAGGGTGATAGAACCAGCAAAAATCATTCCCTTGAACCATGCGTTGTTATATAAATTAATCAACAGACAACAAACATTTTCCACACACAACCAGACTGAGTTGAGTTTCTAGGGGTTAGGAAGTGAAATTTACATGTCATCAATATTGTGACAGTGACCAAGACTCAAGCTACATTCTAAAAGTGTTGAAACATGAAAAAAAAAAAAACAACTTTCAGAGTTAAGCCATTTCTAATACATATATGTAAATGGATCCATAGACAATACTCAATCAGCTTACTCACATACACTTTCCTGAATCGATCTAAGTAAACGCAAAGCTAATCCAGAAACAGACGCATATCTAAAGCAGATTTAAACCTAAATATCGTGGTACTGAGCTCAGTAACCATGGCAGTGAAGCAAATCGGTTAAATGGCAGTTAAAAACATCGATCTACCGACACTCAGACCAAAGCAATGAAAACGGACAAGCAGACAAGTTCCTCAGATTCATAAGAACTTCCTCCAGTTTACAAAGAAGAAAGATAAAAAAAAAAAAAAAAAAAAAAGAAGGAGAAGACGAGAACACTAAGACGCATATCTTCCTCACCAGACTTAGTCCCAGAGCAAATCAAATATCCATTGAAGCAAACATCGAACGAGAAGGACGAGGTTTCATAGGCTGTGAGATTTCGATTTGTTCTCGAGTGGTTCTTGAGTGGATGGATTCTCGGTCTTTGATTCTGTCTGTGAATTAGAAAAAAAAACAAAGAGAGAGCTTTTTTTTGTGAAGACAGAAAAATGATAAAATGTTTTAATATTTATTACAGTGGCTGTGCGAACTCTAATTGCCACGTCATCAGGGAGTTACGGTTACTCGACGGTTTTATTATTTTATTTTAATCGTGGGAGTGATGGGGAGTTTTTAATGTTTCCACTACTAATACTTTTAATAATTTATTAATTGACGTTTGAAATTAAACAAATAAGTTAATTTACTAAAAAATAAGTAAAATCTTTAGATGCCAAAATAAAAAAGTAAAAAATTTACTCTTTTTGTTAAATTTCATTTTAGAATCTAATGGAATTATAACATCAATATTAATGCAAAATGCATTTATTTATAAATAATTTTATGTATTTCAAATACTATTGTTAAATAGGTATAACTAATAAAAAAATCATTTCATTCATTTTTTAATAGCTGAGAAAACTTTAAAGTAACACTATTTATGAAATGAAAAGAGTTTTATTTATATACTTAAATACAATTCAATAATAATTGAATTAACCATAAAATCTAATAATTTTTTTTATTACAACTGAATATCATCCAATTTAAAAAAAATTGATTTTCTTCTTTTTACCACAAGTCTACACAAAATAAAACTCTAATGATAACGATGAGATAGAATAATAAAATAAATTTTAATATAATAATATGAATAGAATATGTTAAAATAAAGTATATTATCTCCAATATTTTGTTTATCAAAACTGAAGATGAATATTTAGGAATGCTTCTCTTTATATTTTTTTAGAGTTTATCAAATAATTGTTCTAGTTTATTCAAGTTAAATGGTAAAGAAATAAAATTAATGGAATAAATCATTTAAACATCAATTCATTCTACATCATTATTGGGAAAATTTTATGATTACCACTTTCTTAGTACCACTTTTCATCTTTACCACCACTATATGAACATTTTCAAAAATATATTATTTATTAAGTGGCAAAAGACTCTTATACCATTGTTATCTATATTATATAAATGATTATTTAAATAAAAATAATAATCATAATAAAAAATAATAATAATTTTTTTTCGAATTATACTTTTTCAAATTTGAACTTTTTATAAAAAAAAAAATTTCATTTTTTCGAAATGTTTTTTTTTATTTTTTTCAAAATTTATTTTTGAAAATCGAAAATTATGTTTGAAACTATTTTTTCAATTTTTTATATATTTTTTAAGTATTTATTTATATATTTATTAGAATCTTAAATTCCACATTCTAAAAATCTTACCACACCCTTCAACTATAAATCATAAGTCTAGATTAGTTAACACTATGAGTATAACTATCTTTTATTTTCCACTAAAAGTAAGTGTAAAACTGATTAGTGTAAACATGAAAAGTGATCCTATGAATGTGGTATTTGTGACAATTTCTCATTATTTTATTCTAAGAATTTATAATCTAATTGCAACAAAAGTATATTGTCTGAACTTTGAACTTAAGGCATATGCAGCTTGGAGAAATAAAAACAAAAACAAAACCACATGCACTTCCTTTAAAAACAAATAAACTGAATTCAGTTTTGGTGGCTTTTCAAATTTAAATATCAAGAAGTGGAGGAATAGTAAAATAAATATATGTACAAAATAGTAGGGGTGGAATGGATCCGGATATCCAGAAAATTTAGAGTATCCAGATCTGTGGCTTCAAGATATTTGGATTTTGGATATATGTGTAGATATTATACTACTCAGAGGTATTTGGATCCAAATCCGTAAAATAATTTAAAATAATTATTTCTTTTAAATACTAAAAATTTAATATAATAGATAAATTAAATATTTATAAAATATTAATATATATATATATTATAATAAAAGTTAAAAACATAATATTATAAGACTAATATTATGTATAAATATTAATATATCAAATGTAGTTATTAATAAAGATAAAAATTAATATGTTTTAAAAATACTGAACCGGATATCCAAACTTGAAAATCGAGATATCTAGATCTATATTCGGCTGTGATAGATCTGAAATTTTACTATTTGGATCCGGACATCCTAGAGATCCTATTTTCAGAGTGGATCCTGTATAATAAGTTTCATCCCTACATAATAGAATCTTCTCCATCATGTAACTTGTTTAAATTGAAATGAATATTTTAAGTTTTTGAATGGAGTGTAACTACTTGCTAATATAGATAAGTTTGAAATAATTTGAATGGAATCAGTGCAGAATAGAGGGTAAAATCCATATCAATACATCTTTTAATAATCTATGCGCATAATAAAACCTTGAAATATAATGAATCTTATTCAGAGTCACATTACCCTTTTTTTAATGTACAGAGTCATATTTCACTTTTGAGTAAGATCCACTAACTGAACTTAGATGGGGGATTTTAGAAAAACATATGAAAAGCTTGGGATTAAGAAAAGACATGACTGGTTGGCCAAAAAAAAGGAAACATAAGTGGGGACCAAGTACTATATGTTATAAGAAAAAGAAACCCGTATATCAGGGGTTTTGGATATGATTAGATTGCTTTTATATTCTTTTTTGGTTTAATTACAAAGGAGAAAGACATGGCCTTATCCGATGTCCATTCATGTAAATTTATTAAAAAAAACTCCACATTTTCTTAATCAAACGGTTTAAATAAGTTTTGGTAACAATCTCTGTATATCACTTATCAATTTTGTTTAATTTTATATTTATTAAAATAAATTAAATAATCACATTAGTCATATACTAAAAATATATATTTTTTATATGTGTTATATTTTGAATTTTCAAAATGACTATAAATTTTTAAAATAAATTAAACAATGACATTAGTCATACAACAAAAACTAGATTTTGTGTATGTTATATTTTAAATTTTTAAAATGACTATAAATTATTAAAAATACTAAAAATTTTACAATTAAATTTTTGTAACCAATGGTTTAAATTTTTTGTCATAAAAAAAAGATAAATGATCATAAATATATACGAGTAGGAAGTTTCATTTAATATATATATATATATTTTTAAATGAAAAATATATATCTATGTTAGTATTGTTTAAGTTAAACTATATGGCATATAAAATTATATATAAATATCTTTATTACAAACTTTTATAAACATGTATCTTTTTTAAACTGATAAAAATTAAATATTTTTACAATTTTAATTTGATCAAATTATTAAAATATATTTTACATATCTTTTGTTATTATTTCAAAAATTTCTAAAAAAAATTTTATTTAACAAAAATTTTATAAAACATCTCACGTAGATTATTACCGAGCTATCTAAACCGGTAGTTTCATAGGCTAATAGCTTCTTATGTTGTCAAAAAAAAAAATTATTACCGAGCATTAATATTTTAAGAATTGTCTAACTTTGTGTAAGGCGCAAATCTTTTGGTCGAGTTAATAAGGTGTACCATATTATCCCCCATACTATAGTAACATACTTTAATCATGTTTTTTTCTTTTGAAAAATACTTTAATCATGTAGTTAATTAACACATTTAATCATAAATATTAAAGCCAGCTCATGAAATCTTACAGTATTCCCCAATTTTATGCAAAATAAAGACCACAAGTGTTTCATGTTTAAGTACTTTTTCTTTTGACTTAATTCATATTTAAATACATGCACCCACATGTATACCTAACCGAAAGCTTTTGGTTGCCAAAATAATTAATTCAAATGAAAGTTAACTGTACTTATTTCGTTGACTACGTAGGAAGTAGGAACTAATAAACTATTAGTTATAGACCATGGGTTATTGTTAGTAATTAACGACTAGAAAACCAATTAACAAGCTTAGAAGATGTTGCTCACAAACTCTTTTCTTCCCAACATCATACACCATGTGTGGTTTTGGTCATCATGCCTTCGTACTTCGTACTCCTCCTCAGTTAACTATATCTGAAGATTTCTTAGAGAAGTTTGCATTTTTTTTTTTTGCTCAAAGAGAAGTTTGCATTTAAAAACTAAAATACAATATACGTATGCTTTAATGAGTGAAGGTCATTTTCTTCAACAGTTTTGTAACTTATATAACACTTATCCATTTGTTTGGCCCGACATACCATTAAATGTCATTAAATATTTGAATGCAGAATAGTTTTATTGGTAGGAAAGAAATGTAAAAATCAAGAGAGAATTTGATGTTTAGCACTTGTATGATATTATTATTCATCTTTATCAGCACTAAATAGATATTTTCAAAAATATTTTCTTCATTAAGCGACAAAAGATTTTTATACTCGTGATCTATATATAGAATAAATAATTATATAAATAAATAAAAAATAATAAAAATCAATATTTTTTATGTTTTTGAATTATATTTTTTCAAATTCGAACTTGTTATAATTGTTTTCAAATTTACCTTTCCAAAAAAATTTTTAAAAAATTTCTTTTTGAAAATCAAAATTATGTTTGAATTTTTAATTTTTTATATATTTTAAAAAATATTTATTTATATATTTATTAGAGTCCTAAATTGCACATTCCAAAAACTTTATTCACTCCTCAACTCTAAACCTAAGTCTAGATTAGTTAACCCTATGAATATAAATATCTTTTAATCTTCATTAAAAATAAGGGTAATAATTGTTAGTGTAAACATAACAAGTAGTACTATGAATGTTGTATTGTAGCAATTTCCCAAATCAAACCTTAAACATATTTTTAGTTGACCTGGATATATCTTGAATTTATGAAAGAGCTAAAATTAATTTTTAATTTGTTTACGGATAAATTGTCTTTTCTAGTATTCAAATGAGGTTCAAAATATGATTTCTTATCTGTATGGTCATGTTTAGTGTCGTAAAAAAAATTGTTCTCATATCACCTAGATTTCCAAATTCCGCCATAACCTAAAATACTTTCACATGAAAAAATTCTGAAAAAACCTTGACATGTTTTGCTCAAAAATCGAGCATATAAAAAATCCAACATATTTTACTATCGAATGTTTGAAGCTATATCCGTGACTAGAAACAGATTGGTAGCCAAAAGCATTCGGCGAACACACACGGATCCTATCATGTTCTCGACTAGTCAAGTCAGGTGCTTTTTTATATATTGAGGTTATAATAATTGAAAAGAACCTATTTCCTGTTGTAGGAAAGTGGTAACAATTAACAAAGATGTATGATTATCCTGATTAGCACTAAACGAGAGAGTGATTAAAGAGGAAGCAAAGTGATTAGACACACAACCCACTTTTATTAAGGACAAGTTGGTCCAGTGATTAGGATAAGATACATGTACAACTGTGACACCCTTCCTTTCTTGATATTTCTTAATCAAGAAAGTTTTCTTATCCATCATTTCCATCTAATCCCAATTACTTTCTTAATTTATTTTTCAATGATTTCTTATTAATATCCCCTATATATTAATCCTGAAGCATTACAACATGTTTTCGTAGCCAAAAATAATTTTTAGAATTGTTAGAAAAAAAAGCTGATCCATATAAACATATACTATGTTTTTTATTAAACTAATTATCAAATTAATTAATAGTGTACAAAAGAATTTTTTTCTTTCCTTAAATAAAAGCTACATAATTACCTAATATGGTTAACATATATATGACAACTAATGATTATGAATAATACATATTTGATAAAAAAAAAATTTAACTCTCTCTTTTTTGTTTAATTTTACGCTATTAAAATAAATTAAACAATCACATTAAACATATAATAAAAACAATTAGATTTATTCTTATATGTTATATTTTGAATTTTTGAAAACGACTATAAATTACTAAAAATGGTAAAAGTCTCACATTAAAAATTTTGTGATCATTGGTTTAACTTTTTTTTTTGTTCAAGCAAGATACAAATGATCATATATCATAGGGGTGAGCGTTCGGATACACGTTCGGGTTTGTATCAGATATTTCAGTATAAAGTTATAGAACCCGTTCGGGTATTTCTACACTTCGAGTCAGGTTCGGATATTTCTACACTTCGAATCGGGTTCGGGTATTTTATGTTCGGGTTCGGATATTTTGGGTCGGGTTTGAATATTTAAATTTTGAATAAAAATAAATAAATTATTCATTGTTTAAGCTTTTTGTATTTAAAATATATTTTAACTTAACTGTTTTTTTTTAATTTTTAAAAGATTAAACTATTAATAGGTTTGGAGATAAAACTTTAAAAATAGAAAGACACTAATTTAGTTATTGTTTTGAAATTTTAGATGCAACTTTTGTTAATGCAAGAAACAAGAACTTGATATGTATTTTAAGTGAGTAGCAGATGACTTTGTCCAAAATTATATGTATATTATATAATTTTGAGCAATAATAATCAATAATATAAATATTTTGAATAAAATGAGAGAAATAAGCTAGAAATACAGAGTTAAGTATACTTATGTTTGGTTATCTTTGGATATTCATTCGGGTTCGGATATTACCCTTTCGGATTCAGATATTACCCGAACTGGTGAAATAAGTAATTTGTTTTGTTGTTCTAATTAGATGATTTTTAGACCGAGCTGGTGAATATATACTAGACAAACATTTATATTTCGAGTCTGCATTTATATTCTATAACAGCTTGATATATTAGATTTGAACACTAACTTGTTAATATAGTTTCCCGGTGATTTTTTTTTCAAAATTTTGATTCTTAGATATGTATATGGAGTGAAACTAATTTTTACAGATGTTCATTTTTTTTAATTGACACTTATATAATCCATTGAATTCATTAAAGAAGTTAAAAAAAAAACTTAACTCATATCAATGAAACAAAGACGGGAACGAAAGCACAATTCTATAGAGGTAGAAAATAAAATCACTTATGGAGAGTCAACAGTAAACAAATAGAGAGAAAAAAACCTAATCCCCTTTCGTCATATACAATTGATGTTGTCTATTTGGTTTTGGTGATTTGTATCAGCCGTAAAACTTAATTTCCTTTGGTGCATATGAAGTTTTAAAAATAATTAAAATGAGATGTAATACATTAATTCTTCAATAACGATGATATATTTAAGAGACCAACATTTGTATTCATCATTTTATAATCGATAAAGATTGTAGTGTTGTAAAATATTAAAATCATTTCATAAACAAACATTATTATAAGAACTCACTCCGCGCATGCGCACGGGTTATCATCTAGTTAACCAATAAAGAACATACTTTTATCAAACAAACTATGTATTTCCCAATAATTTTTCCTAAACAATTTAGGCTGAAAGCAGGTGAATAATGTAAGTAGTACAATGATAAGGAAAAAGAACGTATAATATAATTAATTCAGGCTTGTTTTCAAACACTTCTGAACTAAGAAAAGATAAAACTAGAATCATCATAACATTTTCCATTTGTCCCTAGAGACTGGTTTGATGTATAAGTTTTGGTCAAGACTATGAAGAACGTGTGTCTTGATTTTCCCCATATCGTTTCACCCACCTGTGTGCATCATCTAACCGCAAAAGGTTATATCAGTTGAATATTTATCCTCCAAGTGTTCAGCACATGTGACTCCAGTCTACTTGAAAATGTTACTTGAGTTAACTAGTCGAGTGGCATATAGCGTCTCAATCTGCGCCAGGCGACAAAATATCTAATTCTCCTTGTGAGCAACCGAATCTGACTGGTGCCGGTAGTCAGGCTCCAAAAAACTAATCTGTTGGATCTCGGCCCACCAGATACCCCAGGTTATAAAAAGAAAATGTTACTTGAGAAAGTTAGAGAAATGATAAGGTAACAACTTTATATAGAAAAGAAGCCTTAAGCACTGATTCTCCTCCACGAGGGAACGATCCGAAGGAAGTCCCACAATGCTTGTCATTTTGGCTGTATCCTGGAGCCATAATAAGGTAAATATGTAAAGGTATAATCCCAGTCTTACAATTTGGAACATGGCAGATGATAATACCGTAGAGTGCTAAAACATTTCTCCTGCGTCGAGCATCCTTTGAAACAAAAACCACAACTCTGGGACATTTGAGCTTTGGATACGGCACATATCCAACATTAATTGGAAAACATTCTAAACCGCATCCTACATTATGATATACTTTCGAAGAGAAGTTTACATTGAATTACTAATCACGTGTTCTTACCGAATTTGTATATTGTGTTGTATATCGTGTTTGTATTTAAATAGGTATTTTTGGTTCACCATATGGTGTTGGAAATATCAAAACAAATTTTTTGTAGAGAATCAAAGAACTAAAAACCTTGTCATTAGGACAAATTCGTAACATGGCAGTGATAAAACAATATTACAAAACTGAGAGAACACTATTTTTTTACAAAAATAAACAACACAATATACACCAGCATATGGTGACCCAAAAACCTAGTTAAGATACGAAAAAATTGGCTAAAACACATAACTGGTATCTCATTGCATTCTTCATGTAGATAAAATTAGAATCATCATGACATTTTTTCCATTTGCCCCAGAATGACTAGTTTTATATAGCCACTGGTGAAGTTTATGTAGAACTTGGAACATTACAAAACCGAGAGAATACTATTCTCTTAATTTAAACACAAACACAATATACAACACCATATGGTGAGCCAAAAAAACCTATTTAACATACTAACCTATCTCGGACCAGAGAGTCTCACGGCGGAGATATAGTTCTCACTGTTACAATCCGACGGTCCAGATGACGTACCACCACCTTCCTCGCTAATTGACTTAAAGAAACTAGAGTAAAGCCTCGAGCCCAAAGTGGAAGAAGATGGAGGCTGAACCACAGAAAAAACTCCTTCAAGCATCTGAACAACTTTACTCATCGACGGTCTCAAATGCATATCTTCTTGTATACACCAAAGCGCAGTCTTCATCGCCCTTTGAACTCTCTCATCATCCACATCAACGTTCTTCATCTTCCCATCAACAATCTCCAAAAGCTTCCCTTCTTCCATCATCTTAAAAGCATAAGAAGGGAAGTGACACTTCTCTGATGACTCTGATGGATCATAGTTCTTTCTCCCTCCTATCAGCTCCAGCAACACCATCCCGTAGCTGTAAACATCGCTCTTCTCCGAGATCGCGTAGTTTGTGATCCATTCAGGAGCCAAGTACCCTCTTGTCCCACGCATAGTTGTGAAAACATGGCTCTGTTCGCGTGTCATGAGCTTAGCTAGTCCAAAATCAGATACCTTGGCGTTGAAGTTATCATCTAAGAGGATGTTCTCAGGTTTAATATCACAATGGATGATTCTTGCGTCGCAATCTTCATGTAGATAAGCTAAACCCTTAGCTGTTCCAACCGCGATGTTGAACCTTGTGTCCCAATCCAACAGTATATCTTCATCTCTTCTACTAAATATCCATCTCTCTAAGGAACCTTTAGCGAGGAACTCATAAGCTAGAAGCCTATGAGTCCCTTCGGCGCAAAAACCCCTGAGCCGCACCAAATGTAGATGATGAATGCTTCCGATGATACTAACCTCGGCTCTGAACTCTTTCTTGCCTTGGCCTATTCCTTCAAGCTTCTTAACGGCTAATCGAGAACCATCAGGTAAAGATCCTTCATAGACCGATCCAAACCCTCCTTGACCTAACTTGACAGAGAAGTTATTCGTCGCTGACTGAAGATCTTTATAAGTAAACCTAATAGGCATCCCGGATAGATTATCCAAGAAGTTATCCTCATCTGAACTCTGTTCTTGATCTTGATCATCATCCAAAACAGTTTTCTTTCTCCTAAGAATCCGAAACGCCACAAAGATCAAAACACTGATGATAAAAATAGTCACCAAGACAATAATCACTATATATGGAAAACGTTTCCCATCATCTTCTCCCTTATCTCCACCTCTGTCACCATTAGTTGCCACCTTGATGTAAGACACAAAACCAGAATCTCCATTTTTAGAGGCTTTAAAGCTACCAATCCAATCAAACAAGAAGCAGTTACCAGAACTGTTCTGAAAGAAAAGACCGAGGCACGAGCAGTTGCTGTTGCAGAACTCTTTACAGCTATCAAGACTAGTATTCTTGGAGAAGGGAGAAGCAAACCCTAGAGCGAAATAGTCAACCTTGTCCCTAGCATTTACAAGTTTCACAGACAACGTTGCATTGTTCTCGGTCTTCTTACAAGGAGAAGTAATCCCGGTTTTGCAATCCCGAGTCCGTGGCAAACCGGACACACATCCACACACTTTGCTACCAGAGCAGACGAAGTAAGGGTCACAAGGCTCGGGGGTCGCACACTGCTCGCTTGGGATTTTAATGGGAGAATCAGCCGCAGACACACCACTTCCAAGACTTGTAAAGGTGATCACACCGTTGTTTCCTAAAACAGCGATCCAAGTGGCGTTATCATCTCTATTGCCTGGAATCAAAAACTGCCATAACAAATCTTGTTTATCATCAAAGAACCTCCACGAATTATTGAGTAGAGACGATGAAGTCACTACACCAACGTTTTCAGTGATACTCCCGCTATCACTTCCCATGGACCAATACACTTGAGGTGTCAAGCTGTTCACAGACAAAAACATATCTCCTGACTTGATCTCAAGAACATAAGTCATGTTGCTTGCAGAAGAAGCATTGCTAGTGAGCTTCATGCCTTCTTTAAAGACTTGATTCGTGATAAGCGTATCAGTAGGATGATCAAAACTCTCCCAGATCGAAGCTCCGTCACCGGAAACAACAACGAGGTTCCCGGAGTCACGGAGCTCGATTCTTGAAGCGTTTTTGCCTGAATTATCCAACCTCCAAACCTCGGCTCCTCCTCCTCCTTGTTCTTCTCTACGCAGCACCACGTTCCCGTTGTCTTGGAACTGAAGCTTGTCGGAGTTCTCAACAGGGGAAGCTCTGTTCGCCGACCAGATCAGTCTCGAGCTGCTTTTGTGGATGATGCTGAGTGTGAAGAGAGTGACATCTGGTGTGGTTATGAAACCGAAACCAAAGTCTTTGTTGACGGATTCGAGGAAGATACCGCCGTTGTTGATGTAATTCATCTGAGATCCTGCAAACCCTGGAGCGATGCTTCCATTGTACGGTACACCGGCGTGTAGAGGATTAAGGAAGAAAGCTAGACATGTTATGATGAACAAGAAGAAGAAGAAGCCTCTCATGGCTTGAATTTTACACAACAAGACAAAGTATTAAAGATCAAAACTATTGTGTGTGTGTGTGTGTGTGGATGAGGTTGATGGATCTGAGAAACATAAAAAAAATATTGCCAAAAAAAAAGAGACAAATCTCAGAGACCTGACAGGTGCATCTGTAAGACCCGAGAAGAAGAGATAAGAACACTCGCCCCCCTTCGCGTTGTTACAAACTTTCTGACGAGTTTCAGACGGTGGAAGGAGAGAGAACTTGATTAAAACCTCAGGAGTTGGATTATTTTAGGGGTTGGAAAGCTCTGCTTTTGTTTTGGCTCTCAGTCTCACATTCAATGGTGTTTGATAGTAGGAGGAAGACGACAACTAGGGTTGAAACAGAGAGTAGCAGAGAGATTAATAAGACTGTCTTAATTATAATATTTACTTCAAATCGGTTTCCTTTTTGTGTTTGCCTCTTGTGACCGTCACAATTACTTTTTGGACAGATCCGACCACTTGTGTCTTTTCAGCCAAAACATGTTCTAAAAAATTTCCAACTCTTTGTGACTCTTGACTTTTCAAAGAAGAAGGAGAAGACCAATGTAATTGAGATTGTAGAAAATCTTTGTATTTTTTTTTTGTTTAAATAACCGAGAGGTGATCCAAGCCTTATCCTGGACCAGGCGCAGCAGTTGGTAACGGGAATAAACATATGATGCCCTTCCAACGAGAATCGAACCAAGGGCACAATAAAACCAATTCCAACGCATCGTTTGTAAATATTTGTATCTTGGACTAGAATGATGAATATTATTTATTCTTTTGTTGTTAAGTTTGTGGAATGTTTGAAAACTAAACTGCTTTAAATTGTGTCGTGATTGTTTGTGTGGCTTATTAAATTTGAATTTGGGTTTTGTATTGCTATGTGTGTTCTAGGTGACGAATCATTTTCTTTTTGTCATCAGTTGGATCCTTAGCCAATCCTATAATGCGGGGGAAAGCAATTTAATGAAATTGAATTCCGGTAGAGAAAAATCCTTACCATTTGATTAAAGACATTTTCTCGTGATTGGATCATATTATAGATGGATGTGTTGAAAAATAGATGAAGTGTTTGATTGTGTTATACACCCCGTGTACTTTCTTACTTTTCAAACCATCGAGGTTATTAATACTGAAATCCCTAATATACCCTTGGTGGATGAGATAGACCAAACTACTCCTTTTTCACGACCGACGTTTAGTTTGGTTTGACTTTGATGGTTACACTCTTCTTTAGGAGATTTATCAATCAACCTCTTTTTTCAGTGGCCATCGTATTTGAATAATTGTACGTTCATATATGAATATATTTTATAACTAGATTGGTATCGAGTATTTTATCCGAACCTAAAATTTCTCAAAGTTAAAGCTAAAGTTTAAAATCAATTATTTACGATGGTGAATAAGCCATAACTCAAACAATAATCAGAGGAATCATAATGCAAAAATGAGAAGAGACATATTAAACCCTTTGAGAAGAGGGCCCAATATATTATTTTGAGGGGTATAATTTTTAGTAATATTTATTGAATATCAATCATATTAACTGCTCATATGCAAAATACAGTTGGGGGTTAACTTGACCCGCAATCATCTCTGCCTAAGCCTAATTTGAAATCCAGATTATAAATTATTCTGAAATTAATCAAATAGCAGTGTGCTCCATATTTCAATACTAGTTAAAAATGAGAAACATTGAATTAAAAAACAATAAACTACAAGAGGTGTTTAAGCACGTTCCCTTAAACTCAAATGGAACTTCTCATATATGCAACTTCTATCATGTATATATAATTATACTTCAATATATTAATTATGTATCTCTACTGACAATTGTCATGTGCATTTATATATTTCAGTTATGTATACGTCATAACTATGTTCTCATCTTCTTCTAGAAGTCTTTTTTATTTCCAGTTCTATAAGTCATTTTACTCGTAAGCTATTTCTTGTCAAACGTTTTTTTTTCTGTCAGTGATTTCTAATGTATATGCATTCTGTACCTTATTAAATTCACAACCATTATCTATTAGTTAGATCATGTCAGTATGAATGTATGGGCTACCAAAAGCATCTCACCTAGTAAATCTAATTTTTAAATTGTATAATATCGAAGTAAAGTTTGTCAAAATGCTAATTATAGAACAAAAAAATATGTTGTAAACCTTCATAAAAAATATTCCGATGTGAACACGGACTATTTTATGGAGGGAATCACAGAAAGTAAAAGCGAGTGAGTTCACACATTTTTGTTTTCCTTCCCACACGAACAGAGCAGCCAACCAACCTATTGGAACACATATAGATGTCTTACAAGAAGAATAATAAGATACTTTTTGAATAACTTCTGAATATGGTTCACGATATTCTATCATCATTTGTTAATCACGCAATCATAGACTAGATTTTGTTCGTGGTACGTCAACGGGATCGTACTGATTGATCATCTCATTTCCTTAGCAACTTTAATTTGTTTTTGTATTTCATCTTACTGATTGTCATCTTCGGTATTTTATCCTATATATAATATTGTTTATTTTTAAAATAAAATTGTACAAAAGTAACGGTAATCTTATATTATGAATATGCGTTGCTGTATAAAATTATCTTTTTGACCAACGATTAATATTAAAGCTTGTATTATTTGGTGGTCTAAATAGTAAATAGTAGTGTCGAACAAAAAAAGAAGAAGAAGCAAATAGTAGTTAGAATTTAGGTAGTCTCAAAGTTTAGTCATATAGTACCACCAGCTGTAAAAAGACCACACGAATCTTACATATGGTTTCTTTTGGAGAAAAAATCTTATATATGTTTTTTTTAAACTTAAAATCTTATATATGTTGATAAAAACAATAACAACGTAGCTTTTTCATGCGTACATATATTACATTTAAATATGTTTTTTTTGGAAAAGGGTTTTCATTACATCTAAATATGTTTGCATCATGATTTTATAAATGCATACATTATTACTTATGTAGGCATGTGTGTTTACAAGAATAACCAAAACATATCTTAACATATCACATATAAAAAATGCTAGAAAACCTTATCTTAAGATATCGGTATAGTTGTGAACAAAAAAAAAAAAGATATCGGTATAGTTCGTCATCATGTCTTTTCCACTACAATCATACAAATGATTTCATTTGATATCATTATGAACGGACGTGGAAGCCGTCAACGTACAACTGAGATTTCTCTCTGCTTTTTCTTTTATAAACTAGTAGTTTTAATTAAAGGCTTCGAATGGTAACCATCGTCCCGTCCCGCCCTTCAGTTAACAGTAACAAAAATCTCTACATATACTATATATCTATACATTTTTATAACTGTTAAAACCGCACCGCAGTTGAACCGCTTGTCCCGCACCGCTCAAACTGCACCGCTCAAACCGCAGTCACCATTCGGAGCCTAATTAACAACAATGGGTCGCTTGAATTCAACAAAAGTAATAATTAAAATCAATAAGAACCGGTCCTTTCTTGTCAAACCAATACGTAGAGAGTCAATTGGTCACCTATTTAAGTAATTTAAACTATTTGGATCATTTCTTACGCAAGTAAAATAGTGTATTTTGTTTCTTGTACTTATATAATATTGGACTAGGTTGGGCAACGAGAAAGTAATGCCTCACTCAAAATCCAATGAGAAAACTTTTGTGAGGATATTAATACTTTACAAAAAGCTTATCCAGTTTTTAAATCATGCTTAGCCATCTTTTTCAATAATGGCCTACTTGTAAAAATGGTGATATATAAGAAGTGTCGAAATCAAAGATTCGTATTAGGTAAAGTTTTAAATTGACTAGGTCTTCCAAGCTTTCAAGAAATTAGTTGAATTATGTTTCTGAATCGAAATCAGTTAAATGGTTTTATATCCTTTTTTGTACTGAAGGCATTCATATTTAAATTGCAGAAGAATACAAAGTTTTCAAGCACCTAAATGGTTTTATATCAAAAGGAAATCTCTTGCCTTCGTTCTGTATTCTAGAATGTGCATGTGCGTTTGTAAACTCAAGATATGTAATCATATATTTACAAGAGATTTGGTTGTTGAGATAGTTTTTGCATCAAAGGTCTTTCTTCCTAAATTCAAACTCGAGTCTAATTGTAGTATACATGATTAGTAAGAATACATAGACCTATCTACGGTTAAATACTTAACTTTTCATTTTCTTGTACATCTCATGTAATTAAAATTGTGAAATACAAGCACTAAACGTCGAATAAACAATTTCATAAATCTATCATCGGGGCACTAAATTAGTAGTTTAACACAAGGATTTTGTTCTATTGTGTTCGGTGTCCCTAAATCTATTTTTGTTAGGAGGGATCATTTACATCATGTAGAAAAGTATTAACAAGGATTGGTGTCCCAGGTCTCTAGGATCAGAGAGTAGAACCTGGCCCAAACTCCTCCCACTAAAAAGAAATGATAAATCTCTCACATTTGTGTCACAACACAAGTATAAGGATTATTAATAGCGTTAAAGCAAATAAAAATCGAAAAAGTATGGATCCAATCAGGCTTAAGCCCATAATCTTCAATGGGGTTTAATTGGGCCTTGGACCACAAATAGAGAAACACGTGATATTCCCTCTTTAAATAATAAATAATTGCAAAAAAAAAAAGACAAAACAGAACAGAACACAGAGAGAGAGAGGTGTTTAACTCAAATCTCCCGTGTCTTTTACGGTCAGTATCAATCATAATCGGTGACGCGACTTTTCGCCGGAGAATTAGTCAGAGACACGGCGAACGCGGAGGAAGACGAAGACCGTGGAGAGAGTCTGCCTCTCTCGACCATGAGGAATCCTGTTCTTCCTGTTTCCGATCCTCCTCTCGCCGGAGAGAATGATACCGACGGCAAAGGCGTCGACGATCGGCTTTTCAAAGGATCCGCCATGACCAAACGTGGCGCTTACGCTGCTCTCTCTTACATGGCCTGCGCTGGTGAATCTCTCTCAATCTCATCCAGTTTATAGTGTTTCATCGAATCCATGTGTTTGCTGCTGACATTGAGATTTGTATGTTCTTGTTGATTTGCAGTGATGCTTGTTCTGTTCAATAAAGCGGCTCTCTCTTCGTATCAGTTCCCTTGTGTTAATGTTATCACACTCTTTCAGGTATATGCTATCTCACTTATATTCTCTGAAGAGGGCCGTTCATTTAAGAATATTAATAAGAATATTTTTTTTTGTAAATTTAGGGACCTATTTCTATGTAATTTTCTTTAAATTTTTGATAAAATTCCTATGCTCAGGACCGGCCCTGTCTATCAGACTGTTTCTTTTCATTTTCCGACAGGAAGGCTTGACACTTTATTTGTTTTCCAACAGATGGTGTCTTCTACCTTCTTTCTATACTCATTGAGGCGCAAGAAGATCATCTCTTTCATAGCGGCTGATTCCTTTTCAGGTTCTGGTAGTACCTCAGCTTTTGTGCCTTTGAAGACATTGTTACACACGCTTCCTCTCTCAATAGCATATCTTATGTACATGGTAACCATTTTTAATGAACAGTTTGGGAAACATTGATGTTGGTCTTCTGAGTCCTGTGAGTGGTAACTGATCACAGATTTGTTTTAATGTGTATCTCCTGAAAGCTAGCTTCTATGGCGTCTGTCAGAGGGGTGAATGTTCCCATGTACACCACGCTTAGGCGTACCACGGTGGCCTTTACCATGGTGATTGAGTATATGCTCACAGGTCAGAGATATACCCGGTCTATCATTGGAAGGTGAAATAACAGTTTTTTCTCTTACTAGTTTCTCTTCTTACAAAATTGATATACTGAGTTTAATAGTATCCATTGGTTTGATAAAATATACACTTGTTAGAAATTAGGGAATAGGTGAGAGATAATGTTTGCTCTATGTTACATGCACCTGAGGTTTATGTGCCACTGATCCAGCTGATGCACTTATGATATGATGCTTTAAGTTTAAGTCCCTTCATGTAAAATCAATTCCAATTTTTTCTTTTTCTATTGATTCTTTTGCTTAGGTTATTTATTAATGCTATAGTTATTTATTTATTTTTTGAATGAATTTTAAATTTATTTAAAAAAGCCTTCTTACAACTTGTGTGGACCTAGAGTTATACTCAACCCTCAAAACTCAAAATTCAAACTACAAGCAAAATTCAAACTACACTCCTCTAGTTTGGAACCAATATTGAAGAACATTCAAACTACACTCCTCTAGTTTGGAACCAATGTTGAAGAACATTCAACTATAATTATTAGTTGCTCTTATTTTACATTTATTACTTCTTAAAACGAGAATCATGCTTCCTGGTTCTTATATGCACAACTAAACTCTTGTAAGAATGATGTCAGTGTCGGCGTTATCATCTTTGGCGCATTTTTCGCTGGAGCTAGGGACTTGTCATTTGACTTTTATGGATATGGTGTTGTTTTCTTAGCCAACATAACAACAGCAGTATATCTAGCAACCATCGCCCGGATTGGTACAGTAAAATCACCCACTTTCTTGCTTTACTCCTCTTCTCTCTTACTCTTAGTCTAATGTCTGGTTCTACAGGGAAATCAAGTGGCTTGAATAGCTTTGGCCTTATGTGGTGCAATGGTAATCTAAACAAGATAGCAAAGTTGACTTTAAAATTTCAAGACTTGCTTTGAATTTTTGATTATTTTTTTTCAATGATAGGGATTATATGTGGACCTATATTGATGATTTGGACATTTATGAGTGGTGACTTGGAGAAGACAATTAGTTTTCCTTACCTCTTTTCTCCCGGTTTCATGGTATTGTGATTGCTTTACATCTGTCTATTTTGTGATTTGGGAGACTGATGATCTCTTTGATGTTCTCAACCAGGTTGTGTTACTCTGCTCGTGTGTGCTGGCTTTCTTCTTAAACTACAGCATTTTTCTTAACACCACTCTCAACTCGGCTCTCACGCAGACAATTTGTGGCAATATGAAGGTTGGTTTCAGTCTTATAATTTATCTAATTTAGAAATGAACATGTGAAACTATTCTGTCAAGGAGAAGGAACATGTATATACTTCTTGCATCTTGGGAATGATGAGACTTGTAGATTTATGGGTTTTAAGGTATTTTGCGTCTTATTATATTATTGTTGCAGGATTTATTTACGGTTGGACTAGGCTGGATGGTGTTTGGAGGACTCCCATTCGACTTGGTATGCTCTTCACCGTCCCATTTACTATATTGAACCAAAAATCACCCACATACATTTCGCTACATCTCATTACTAATGTTTTGGGGGTTTATTTACGCAGATGAATGTGATTGGACAGCTTCTTGGTTTCTTAGGCTCTGGTTTATATGCATATTATAAGATCATTGGGAAGTAGAAACAAAGAAGAGCTAATAAAATAACAGGATTGGCCATCATAAAGGCTCGATGAGAAAGAAACTAAGGGAAGCCTTAGTTCAAGGAGAAGTTGATGATAACCAGTGATGTTCCAACTTTGGTTTTTGCAGGTGAAGTAGACTAGTATTAATTAAACAATAATGCGATGCCTCATTTTTCGAACTTGTGATACTCAATCAAGAAGGGCCAACTTTTTTTTCTTTTTCTTTGGGACTTATTTACTCTTTTGTCATTTTTCTTGTTTCTTTCCTTTTGTATATAAAACCATAGACAAGTAATGACTCAGTTTTCTTTGACTCTAATTTAAATGCTTTCTAATTTTTGGTTTACCTAAAAAAAAAAAAAAAGAAGGGTAAACTAACAGAAAAGTTGTGCCTGAGTAGCATATAATGAATTGATAACCAACACCAGAAGTGGAAGAAAGAACAAAAATGGGAAAAACACACACCCAGTGGGACTCGAACCCACAATCGCTTGATTAGAAGTCAAGCGCCTTATCCATTAGGCCATGGGTGCTTGTTGTTTATGTTTCAATGTATAAAATATATTTAGTATAATTTTATCTATATTGCTTGCTTCAAAGGCAAAACATATCGAACCGGGAAAAAGCAGAGAGAGATCCCTTGACTCTGATTCTTTTCAAAGTATCTCCTACCCTCCCATGGCAATGATCTCCCACTCTGACTCAACTACGCTTATGACCAAAACGTTTTTGAACTAGACGTTTCTTAATATCAGCTTCTTCTTCTTGATTTCCGATGGAAGCTCCACGGCGTTCTTTGGCTGCGTCTCTCTCGCCTCTGCGTCTGATCGATCGTAGGAGTAGTTTTAATTATAGTCAGATGCCTGAAGAGCCGATCAAACTCACTATTCTCAAGCTTGATGGATCTTCCTTTGGTACCATATAATCATCTCTGCTTCCTCTGTATCTAAGGCCTTGTGTGTGGGTTTTTATTATCTATTCCTTTATTTTTGTAGATGTTGACGTGTTGAAGACGGCAACAGTAAGGGAGCTCAAGATGGCTGTAGAAGCTGCGTTTTCTCACTTGCCCATCACAGTTCTTGGCAACGTCTCATGGTACAATTCTTTTCTTGATTTTGAGTTTAGTATTTAAAGACTCTTCTTGTGCCTATCTGTAAACTGCTAAATGATTCTTGATGACACTGTGATTATTGTTTTGATGAAGGCCACATGTCTGGGGACAGTTCTGCTTATCCTATGACGATCAAATATTGATCAACGAGGCTGACTACCTCGTTGAACTCGGCATTAGAGACGGAGATCAGGTTTGTAGTCGCCTTCTCTCTTGAGTGATGTACAACTCTTCGAGTGAAATGCATCCATGAGTCTACTCTTATGATATTTGCTTAATGTTTACATTTTGATGTGGTAGAGTAGAGCAATATTATGTATAGTCAATTTTAGTTTCGGTTACATATTCCCCTTAGTTGTATTGTTTTGAACAAACATCATTCAGCTTCGATTCATCCGCCATATATCAAGCTACTCCATCTTGATGATGAAGCACAAGAGCAAGACACCACCAGGTGTTTCTTCTTTCAAACAACTCAAACTGTAAGACTCTTTTATCTCTTCCATTGCTGTTTATGTTTTTTTGCATTTGCATTACCCGGAATCTCCAAGTTATGAGACAGATGTACGTGTGTAGACCATACAGATTCTCAGTCAAAACCGAAACCTGGAAAAAGAAGAGAACACAAGGCCAAGAAGACGGAGCTGACTCCATCACTCAGACACAGACACAGCCAAGCTTTCTCTCTACTGTATCAGGAGGTTGGCTCTCTTACAAGTCATCACCAAGTCAACGAGGGACTAAACACAGAAACGCCACTGCTTCTACTTCTGGTCACCACCGCAGAGTTCTCAACAAACTCATCAGAAGATTTCGTTTCAAGTGTTATTCGGAGAAAGATGTCTGGAATATGACCAAACTCATCTCTGAAACATGAACATTATCATTTGGTTCTTGTAGAGCTTTTGATTTCATAGTGTCTTCATGTTTTATATGTAAACACTTGGAGGCCTGGCCAATAATTTGCAAGGAACACTTTGATAAGAGTCTTTGGTTAAAAGCTGATGATAGTAATAATATATATAATTAATAGCCAATATCATCAAACATAATACTAGAAAGTCTTATTAAGTTAACAAGAAAAAGAAAATGTTATCATCTCATATAATAAACCCATGTATCCATTACTAACTAGACCATGTTTGAGACACAAAACCTAACCACACCCTTAAACACTAAAACTTAAAAAAACCATTTAGATTTAGATTTAGATTTAGATTTAGATTTAGATTTAGATTTGCGAGAGACCTTACGGTCAGGACCGGCCCTGTCCTGACCATTAGGAATCTGACAATTGCATAGTCTACTCGAGCCAACTCGCTGTTTGATATCCTTTGATCTTCCCACTTTCTTCCCAACCAATAACCCTCCTAACGTCATTGCTGTCAATACACCCACGGCAACCAGTAAAGGTCTCACAGCCCAGTGAAAGTCCTCAAGATGCTGATATTTCTCCACAACTCCTTCAAAAGTACTAAAATCCACAACCTCTACTTCAGCCGGATCAGCAAGACAGCTTCCATGTTCCTGTCCAAAAGGCAACGCTCCAGGGAACTCCACCTCGAGACAACCGTTTGGTAAAACATGAGAGATTCTGCCAGTTGCCCAAACTCCTCTATCTTTACGTATCCATTTGAATCTTGGGGTGACAACAAAGGCTTTGATCTTCACAAACTGACCAACACTGTATCCTTTAGCCATCTGAAGCTGTGATGAAGTCCCTCTCCAGAGAGTTGGCAACCCAATAAACCCAACAGCTACAATTCCCTCACGGTTGATTGAATGGACAATGCCAACTGGAGAACACCTCTTGTCTGCTACTCCTACATACTTCAGACGTACCCAATCTCCAGAAGCCAAGTCTTTAGTTACCCTTTCAAGAACAGATACGTGAACCCTTAACGGATCATGAACACCATGGACTTTAACCAGAGCAAACCCATCTGAGTCGGTTGTGTCACGTTCTAAACCAACCACCTTTCCTTCTGGCACATCCATGTTCTCATGCTTACACGAATTGGCAGGCTTTCTTGAACGCACTGTGTCCCCTACTTGTAGATGATCCTTAGAAAGGAACCATTCTGTATAGCCGAGATTAGCTGAGCTCTTCCTGATTTCTCTACTATCAATGCCTCTCCAGAAGGACCAGAACTCTTCCTCCTCTGAGTTCTGCAACCTGTAATATATCAAGAGTGTAATATGTCAAGAGGTACTACTAAGACTAATGTTCAAATTAAAAAATTGATAGGCGGCAAACTAAATGATTTGTAGAGAGTAAGTGGATTATTCGAGGCATAAACAAAGCCTAATCGTTAACAAATTACTATTTACTTTATATTTTTACAATAACACTAGATATTTTAATCAGACAATTATTTTGATAAATTATTAAAACTAAATAATCAAAATAGACAAATTTTGGAATTCGTATTAAAGTTATTGTTTAATTTAAGAGATTTATATCAATTTAAACCGATTTAGACCGTTTTTAGCCGATCTAGAATAATTTAAACCGATTTGATTCGCATAAGTAGGAGGCAGCTCCGAATTTTTAGAAATTTGATAACAAAAACACTTTTGCACCGATCTTATTCAACCTGAATATAGGATGGTGACAAGGTTTGATTTACCTCTTCAAGACGTGTAAGATGTCTGTCATAGAAGGTCGGCTTCGAATATCATACATAAAGCAACCCTGAAGTAGCTTCTCAAGAGGAGGCGGTATGGCATTGGGGATAGTAAGCTTTTCTCTCTTCATGACCACTAAGTTATATATTTCATCGATGGATTTACCACTCCAAGGTTGTACATCAGTGAGCATTTCCACAATGCTGCATCCAAACCCCCAAGAATCAGTCTCAAAGGACATGGGACCTCTTACTTCAGGTTGCCACTGTTCTGGAGCCATATAGTTTGGAGTTCCAAGTCTCATTATCATATCAGAACTTGGCAAAGGGATACTATGAAGTAGATAAGGGACTCCAACATCCCCTAGGATGGCCTTGTCGTTATCAAGGAGAAGAAAGTTAGAGGGCTTGAGATTGAGAATCAGAAACCCTTTTGCGTGCAACTCAAGAATCCCTGTAACTAGATCAATCCCATATCTGCAAAATATAGACGAGAGGACATTAGTATTCTATATAAGAGCTGCTTGATTGTGTAATAAAAGACTTACCTCAATACATCAGACAATGAAAGCTTTCCTCCTTTAAGCCGAGCCATCTTGTCACCAACACAGCCCTCATAGAATTTCATGACGAGGCAAATCTACAGTTTACAAATCTCTAATCAAAACATGGGGAAAACTAGAGAAACACACATGTTTGTTTTTCTTTACTTACCCTTCCACTAATGATAGAGACTCCTCGGAGGAGACAAACATTCTCCATCCCTTGAGACTTGGATACCAAATCCTTAAACTTATCTACCACAACTCTCATCTGATCTTTATTGATGGGATGAAGCATTTTGATGGCCACTTCATAGTCCTTTGTGGACTGATGATGAGTAGCTAGCCAAACATCACCAAAGGGACCTCTTCCAATTCGATGCCGAAGCTCCAACGTTGCAGAATCAATCCAAGGACTCGTGCCGGCTGCTGCTAAAGCGGTCTTAGACTCGCCTTCAATGATTTCATAGTCAAAATCATCATTCTTTTTAGCAGTAATCTTTGAAGCCATATGATCTGAACAAGATAATGCAGTTTCAACAGTTAGCCTACAACTTAAATGGAACACAAGTCGAAGAAAGTGGATCCACAAGATAGAACATACTCAAACCTAAGTTGGTTAAAGAAGAAGAGCCTTTTTTATCACTTTCCCTCGTCTTCGCCGTCATTAACTATACGATGTTAGGGTTTTTAAAGGTTTCTTAATCCGCCGACCACTTCTTTATTGGCGTAAAGGCCACGTAAATTCTTTGTTGGGCTTAGTTTGGAGAATCCAGTTTGTCGTTTGCCAATATTTGAGATTTTCTTGAGGCCTTGTAAAAATAAACAATAAATTGATAATCATATATAGTATATTAAAAGAGAAATATTACAACATTTATTAAACTAACCATAAAAGTTAACAATAAAAAAATTGAAAAAGCTACATTAAACGTATATCTGAAAAGTTATAATAAAAAGTAATAAGTAAATATACAATATAAGATATAGAAATATTACATTAAACATCTATTTAATATTTAAATTTGATATAAAAGTACATAATTACCAAAAAAAAACGAAAAACAAAAAAAGTAAATATACAATATAAAGTAAAATAGATAACAAATAAATATATAATATAAAAAATAGAAATAATACATTAAACATCTATCATAATTCTATCATTTGATATAAAGCAAAATAAGTAAATATGCAATATAATAAAAAGATATATTAATAATATGTACATTTTGATGATCCATAGAGCGACCACGTCATTTATACTAATAAAAAATACTTTTTGAAGCTCCATAGAGTGTCTACATCATCATAAAAAATTTCTTTGAAAAGAAGACATGTGGCATAATTACCAAAAAAAACAAAAACAAAAAAAAAGTAAATATACAATATAAAGTAAAATATATAATAAATAAATATACAATATAAGAAATATAAATATTACATTAAACATCTATCATAATTACCAAAAAACAAAAAAAAAACAAAAAAAGTAAGTATGAAATATAAAGTAACCTTTTACTATTACAAACAAATGAAAAAATTCAAAATAAACAAAATATCTAAATTTATTATATTTAAATAATTACTGAAAAATTAGACGTGTGTTATCCTAAATTCATATTTTCAATATTTATAGTCTTAAGGAGAGATTCAATATAAAACAACCCAATAGAAACAACATAACTAAACCTAGATGACCGAACAAAATAAACATTAAATAATTTATACTGCAAAGATATAAAAATATTATTTTCAAAATATCTCAATAATCATATTAAAAATCTAATAAACGCAACAACACTAAAGTTGAATTTCTTAACAACAAACATCTTCAACAGAAAAAGTTGAGAAAATTAACAACAAACATAAAAATATGACTTAATAAATAACATAAATCAAACTTTTCAATTTAAAAACAAATGTTTAACAGAAAAATAATGAAAATAAATATTCCGCAAGCACAGAAAAACCACTATTATAATATAAAATGAACAATTTGGCATCTAGATGTTGCATCTGAATGCAAATAATAACTATAAAAATAAACAACATTTGGATGCAATATCTAGATGTTGTATACAATTATATGTTGCGTCAAATCCAAATATAAAAGCGAGCATGGTCTAACTTCATTGATGCCAATAGACCCATGGCAGCCAGTAAAGGTCTCACAGCCCAGTGAAAGTCTTGTAGATGCTGAATTTTTTCCACAACACCTTCACAAGTACTAAAATCCACAACCTCTACTTCAGCCGGATCAGCAAGACAGTTTCCATGCTCCTGTCCGAAAGGCAACGCTCCAGGGAACTCCACCTCGAGACAACCGTTGGGTAAAACATGAGAGATTCTGCCAGTTGCCCAAACTCTTTTATCTTTACGTATCCATTTGAATCTTGGGGTGACAACAAAGGCTTTGATTTTCACAAACTGACCAACACTGTATCCTTTAGCCATCTGAAGCTGTGATGAAGTCCCTCTCCAGAGAGTTGGCAACCCAATAAACCCAACAGCTACAATACCCTCACGGTTGATTGAATGGACAATGCCAACTGGAGAACACCTCTTGTCTGCTACTCCATACTTCAGACGTACCCAATCTCCAGAAGCCAAGTAGTCTTTAGTTACCCTTTCAAGAACAGATACGTGAACCCTTAACGGATCATGAACACCATGGACTTTAACCAGAGCAAATCCATCCGAGTCGGTAGTGTCACGTTCTAAACCAACCACCTTTCCTTCTGGCACATCCATATTCTCATGCTTACACGAATTGGCAGGCTTTCTTGAACGCACCGTGTCGCCTACTTGCAGTTGATCCTTTGAAAGGAACCATTCTGTATAGCCGAGATAAGCTGAGCTCTTTCTGATTCCTCTACTATCAATGCCTCTCCAGAAGGACCAGAACTCTTCCTCCTCTGAGTTCTGCAACCTGTAATATATCAAGAGTGTAATATGTCAAGAGGTACTAAGACTAGTGTTAAAAAAATTGATAGGCGGCAACTAAATGATTTGTAGAGAGTAAGTGGATTATTCGAGGCATAAATAAAGTCTAATTGTTAACAGTCTAATCGTTAACAAATTACTGATTTATTTTATATTTTTACAATAACACTAGATATTTTAGTTTAAGGTTTAATTAAAAAAAATATTTTATTAAAACTAAATATACAAAAAATGACAAATTTTGGAATTTTTATTAAAAATATTGTTTAATTTAAGAAATTTATATCAATTTAACCCGTTTTAACCAATTTAGAACATTTTAAACCGATTTGATTCGCATAAGGAGGAGGCAGCCCCGAATTATAGAGAATTGACTAAGACAATTCGGGGCTGTCTATTAAAACCAATTTGATTCGCATAATTAAGGACTAATGTGTTAAGTGATAACAAAAATTCTTTTGCACCGATCTTATTCAACCTGAATATAGGATGGTGACAAGGTTCGATTTACCTCTTGAAGACGTGTAAGATGTCTGTCATAGAAGGTCGGCTTCGGAGATCATACATAAAGCAACCCTGAAGTAGCTTCTCAAGAGGAGGCGGTATGGCATTGGGGATAGTGAGCTTTTCTCTTTTTATGACCACTAAGTTGTAAATTTCGTCGATGGATTTACCACTCCAAGGTTGTGCACCAGTGAGCATTTCCACAATGCTGCATCCAAACCCCCAAGAATCAGTCTCAAAGGACATGGGACCTCTTACTTCAGGTTGCCACTGTTCTGGAGCCATATAGTTTGGAGTTCCAAGTCTCATTATCATATCAGAACTTGGCAAAGGGATACTATGAAGTAGATAAGGGACTCCAACATCCCCTAGGATGGCCTTGTCGTTATCAAGGAGAAGAAAGTTAGAGGGCTTGAGATTGAGAATCAGAAACCCTTTTGCGTGCAACTCAAGAATCCCTGTAACTAGATCAATCCCATATCTGCAAAATATAGACGAGAGGACATTAGTATTCTATATAAGAGCTGCTTGATTGTGTAATAAAAGACTTACCTCAATACATCAGACAATGAAAGCTTTCCTCCTTTAAGCCGAGCCATCTTGTCACCAACACAGCCCTCATAGAATTTCATGACGAGGCAAATCTACAGTTTACAAATCTCTAATCAAAACATGGGGGAAAACTAGAGAAACACACATGTTTGTTTTTCTTTACTTACCCTTCCACTAATGATAGAAACTCCTCGGAGGAGACAAACATTCTCTATCCCTTGAGACTTAGAAACCAAATCCTTAAACTTATCTACCACAACTCTCATCTGATCTTTATTGATGGGATGAAGCATTTTGATGGCCACTTCATAGTCCTTTGTGGACTGATGATGAGTAGCTAGCCAAACATCACCAAAGGGACCTCTTCCAATTCGATGCCGAAGCTCCAACGTTGCAGAATCAATCCAAGGACTCGTGCCGGCTGCTGCTAAAGCGGTCTTAGACTCGCCTTCAATGATTTTGTAGTCAAAATCATCATTCTTTTTAGCAGTAATCTTTGAAGCCATATGATCTGAACAAGATAATGCAGTTTCAACAGTTAGCCTACAACTTAAATGGAACACAAGTCGAAGAAAGTGGATCCACAAGATAGAACATACTCAAACCTAAGTTGGTTAAAGAAGAAGAACCTTTTTTTTATCACTTTCCCTCGTCTTTGCCGTCATTAACTATATGGTGTTAGGGTTTTTAAAGGTTTCTTAATCCGCAAGGCTTTCAAACAATTATAACTATAAAAAATCAAAACAGGTAATATTAATTGTTATTAATAAATTAAGAAAATTTATAACCAATATCAAACAAGGTAAGTTAACAAAAGTAAAATATTAATAATAAATTAATTTAATATAGAAAATATTTTTCGAATTTTAACATAAAAATAAAATACAATATAATAATAATTAATTAAAAATGCAAGACTTTCATAAAATTATAAGTAATTTAATTTAACTCATGATTTTCAAAGTTTAGGCTATATGCTAATAAAAATTTATCTTATTAAATAAAGTTTGGTTTTTCAAAGTTGCTAATTAACATGATCGCGACACATGTCAATTATATATTTTAAGATTATGACTTGTGTTTAATCATTTAAACATGATAACCGTTATATTTGTTCACAAAGATGGAGAGGAAAATTCATGTTAAGGTCCCCATTGGATTTGAATGAACATCCTTGAAGCTGCTCATGGAAACAATATAAAACTCTCCAAGGCACTATTTTCTTCCATTTTCTTCCATTTGATTCATTTTTTTTTTGCTCTGATGAATTTGAGTTGCAGGGGGCTTTTTTTTATCTAAATGTTCAGGGGCGTGTGAAGGTTCTCTAGCGTGTTCAACGTGCCATGTGATCGTTGGGAAAGCTAACAGTCTTTTTTCTTGCAATAAATTGATCATCAAGTGTGCTTTAACCAAACTGTGATTGAAAATTAGGACACTGAATACTACAACAAACCTGAAAGAGCCAACAGATGAAGAGATATGATATGCTGGATCTTGCTTTCGGGTTAACAAAAATGTGAGTTCTGTCTCTCTTTATGCTTTAAATGGTCTCACTCAGGTTCCTTTGTAAATGTTGTTGATATGTTTACATCTGGAAATGTTTATAGGTCTAGATTGGGATCTCAAGTCATACAAAGCCAGATAGCTAGATGGAGTACGCTTAGCTGTTCCTTCAGCCACAAGGAATTTCGCAGTTGATGGGCTCGTTCCAAAACCTCACTAAACCATTTCAAAGTCTCTCACAGCAGATGATATTTGGGAAAATTTGATAATTATAAATAAGTTTTTATTAATAAATATATTACTAAAAATCTAAATTTGTGTTACTAATCGCTTCTAAGAGCATCTCTAACCCTATGCTAATTTTTTCTCTATATACTATAATAAAGTAAAATCTATTCCAATTAATTTTTATTTTTTCTCCTAAATTAGAGATTGCTATTTTCTCCTAAATTAGAGAAATACAATTTCTTTTTACAGATAACAACACAGTTTTTTTTTACATAATAATTCTTAAATACAGTTTCTTTTTAGACAGATTTTATCATGTATTATGGTATTTGCGGATAATAAACTCGAAAACTCTCAACTCAAGTGACTGAAAATATCATGGGATAATTTGCAAAATACCCTATTTAGGATTTGAAATTTGATAATTGCATTTTCTATTTTACTTTTTGAAAAATACACTTCCTTGATTATGAATTGATTTTTTTACCCAAGATATTTCAATAATTAAGATATTAATTCAAAATTAATATATAAATTCAAAACTAAAAATAATATCATTAAAATAATTTATGTTTAAGATAACCATGTGTATTGAGATAAATATGTCATAATCTTTCCGAGTTTCTTGTGGGGTAATATTTTCCCACGCCTCCAATTGTTCTTTTCTTTCCTGTGTAAATTGTGGCTTGAAAGTTGTACCTTACTAGCAACAAAGAGTTATGATTAAGAGTGTTGTTGTGGTGAGCATGGTTACATGAGCGGACCTCTGTGTACTGATCTCTTAAGGGGGAGTCAAGACCGCTCATGCTGAGGAAGAGAACGATGAAGAGGAACAATATCAAATGTGGATGCGGAAATGACAAGATTTTTTATTTTACACCATACTTCATTCAAATCTTTCTCATCAAACCGTTGTCAGATTAGTCACTGAAATAGAAATTCCATATAATGGGATTATTATGTTACATTGTTTCTCCAGTGGCAGATTCGATATGTTTAAGTAGAAACTGATGTAGCTTCTTTCTTAACTCTTTGACTTTTTCACTGGCTTCACATCTGTTTTTTATTAGATCATCGAGCCAACAGTTTACTGCTTTAAGGCTGATAAGAATAGACTATTTTCCATTTGCTTCTTCTTTCTTCACAAAGAAGGACCCTTTCTTCAGTGAGTTCTCTAAATATTTAAAAGAACCATTGGCTTGAAACTCAGAGTAACTTCTCTGCTAAACTCAGTGACTCTTTTAACCTGTTCTTACCTTCAAAATTACTTATTTCAGAAACAGAACTATGTTTTGTTGAAGGCTGTTTGACACCCTTGTAAGCTTGGTTTCTTGGACTTGTTGTATTCTCCTTGGGATTTAGTTTCTCAGACGTGTTGTGAATAACAATGTATTGATGATTGTTGGACCCAATTTCAGTCAGTATGTAAATGGGCCGCGATCAACTAAATGGGCTGCAAAGAGCTAAAGCCCGCAGCGAGTACTCGAGCTCCAAACAGAGACTTCGAAGATCGGGAACGATCGCGGAGATCGCGGAGCAGTTGCGAATACCACAAGAGCGGCATGCTATAAGAGAAGGTGGACGTATAAGGAAAGGCACACGTTGAAAACCCTAGAGAGAGCGACACCCACACTTCGACCTTGTTTTCACCAACCTTTAGATCTTTTCCTTGAACGATCTGATTGTTACATTCGATCTTGTTTTACTCATTGTATTCAATCTCATTCATCAATAAAAGTCCATTTTTACCTACCGGAAACTGATTATATCGTTGTGTTCTAAAGATATCGTTGCCTACATCATTTATCTTCTCCTGATTAAACTCCCGATCACTATCAAATTCTTAGTGTAGATTTTAGGATCTACAATGATGGTCTTGGTGAGCAGTAGTATCCTCTTGCTTTCCAGGCTCTTTGAATAAGTTGAACTGGGAAAAACCGGCCACTACAGCATCTTGAACCCAAGCTACTGCATTCTTTTTAGCTTCTACCTCCTAATCTACAAGAGCCGTTGTGAGTAAGCAACAGACAGAGTGCTTTGCAGAAAAACGTTTAGAACAGAAAAATGTTTTCAGAAAAACGTGTAGAACATAAAAGCGTCAAATTCCAAAGTCGTAGCTAGCACGATTGTGTCCTGAACAATGACATCTTGAGCAAGCTTGTTTTCGTGTTTTTTTTTTTTTGAGTTGTTGCTTGTTCTCCAAAGCATTCATATCTTCTTTTCACATGTTTTCCATAACCTTTTTTAACATCTGCAAAATTAGAGAAAAAAGAAAAGAAAAACAGTTTCAGAAATTGAGAGGACACGAGAAGGAAGGAGACGAGAAGACGAGTCGCAGTCTTGAGTTCTTTTTTTTTCAAGATAATAAAATAATTTAAAACATTATTAAAAAGATATGGGAAAGATAATGTGCAAATATATTAAAAGAGATAATTGGTAGATTCTCTAACGATTTTTATAAAAAATAATAATAATTTATAAACAATATATTAGATTTTTAGAAATATTAAGATTGGGCAATTTAGTAATTTAATATATATATATATATATATATATAAGTGTATTTTTCCAAAAACTTAAATAAGGTGTAGTTTTCAAATTATATTCTTATTTGAATGCATTTCTCCAAATTTTTCCTATATAACTTATTTATATTTAAACAAAATATCTATCTTATTAAAGTAGAAGTACCTAAAGGTTTTGTTTGGCAATTTTGATAGTAGTAAAAAAAACTCATACTATTTGGAAACATGGATAGCTTAATAAGATAGATTTATTATTTCATGCTTTTAATTCTCTTATATCTTTGACCCGTTTTTGTGTTGGTCCACCAATGATAATCAAATAATGCTCTTTGACATACATACATACAAAACGTTTTATTCCGTATCAAACCAAATCATAGAAACCAAAACTGAAATATTTCTTAACAGTAATATTTTTTAACAGTATCATTCTATGGATCTCCTGTTACACAATACACTGAAAAAATACATAGTTTAAACATATAAACAACAGTAGTCAAACTAGAACCGTTAACTTTTTGTTTTTTAAAGTTTGTATATACTGTAAAATATACATTCGCACAATCGCGCGGATCAAGATCTAGTTTATATTTATAATTTTTGCTTGGCTAAAGCTTAAATCAAGAATATTAAAATACTTTTTATAATTTTGTACTCTGTTATTAAAAATAATATATTTATTTAATTATATATATTATATTATATTTTAAATTTAATTTTAGTTTTAAATTTTATTTTTGAATTATCTTAACTTCTTAAAAGTTATTTGTATATATTTTTATTTATAAAAATTTACCAAAATTTTATATGAGAGCATTGAACAAATAGCATTTGGAAATAATTTGCAATTTCTAAATATTAATTTAGTTTTATATAATAGTAGGTATTAGATAATAATATACATATTTATATTTAAATTTTTAGTTTAAAGTGGGGTTAAGGATTTACTTTTCAAGCAAACATTTAAAATAATAATAAATCACATTTTATTTATATACAAGATAATGTGACAATTGAAGTGAAGATTTTTGTTGAGTCTACGACTTTGAAAGTCTTCTCAGTTCGTGTCCTGTCTAAATCCTCGATACGGACAGGGAGAGCTGTGTTCTGGGGTTTCTACCTTGTTTGGGAAAGTTTGTCTCTAATTGAACTTAGCAGGTAGGCTTTTGTGGTATTGTTGTTGGTGATTCGATCTTTCTGGCTGTGTTTTTTAAATATTTTATATATAAATAAATAAAAAGGAATGGCTGGTCGAGAAGATGATGAGCATGATCCACCAATTCTTGACGATAAAACAGAAGCTGAAGCAAAATCTAGTGAGAGAGATATGGCTCCTCAGGGTCCTGGAACTTCAATCCACAGATCAGGCTCTAGGCCACAGCTTGATCTAAGCAAAGCTGAGATTCAGGGCAACTTCGAGGAGAGAGACCCCACCATTCTATTGCCTAATCAGTCTGATGATATCTCTCATTTGGCACTTGACATCGGAGGTTTGGTTTCCAGATTTGTTTGTGCCTTCTTCTTCTTTCCATTACCAGTCTTGTGTGTTTGAAAACATGTAAAACCCCTTTGCAGGATCTTTGATAAAGTTGCTGTATTTTTCGAGGCACGAGGACTACTCAAATGATGATGATAAGAGGAAGAAGACTATCAAGGAGAGGTTGGGTTTAACCAATGGGAAGTTGAGAAGCTATCCTGTTCTTGGTGGGAGACTTCATTTTGTTAAGTTTGAGACTCATAAGATAAATGAGTGCTTGGACTTTATTCATTCAAAGCAGCTTCATCGCCGAGGTAATTGGCTTCATTGTTGAGTGATATGATTTCAAGAATGTCTTGAAAATTTTCCACTCATTAAGCTATTTTTTTGCCTCTTCTTATGTTAGCAACTATTGCACTTATTGTTATCAGATAGATTTCTGGTGACTGACTGTTTAATTAGTCTTTCTTCTCCATATCTTTTCAACCAATTGTTGTTTGAATCAATGAACAGATCCTTATCCTTGGAGCTCGAAGACCCTGCCTTTGGGGACTGGTGTTATCAAGGTAACGACATTTTCATGACTTGCTTGTTTTGATCTTTATCACTTTATGAAGCTCTTTTTGGATGTATTTAGCTCCTTCTGTCACTTGAGATACCAGAAAACATTTAAAAGTTGCTCATAATGATTTCTTTTAGGTGAAACATTCTTTTGGTTCATGTGTCTTGTATATACATATCATGTGGTTTTCGGATTTGGCTTTGAGATTAGTTGATGATATGTATATACAAGACACTCAGACGTTTGAACATATGAGTCATAAATTTGTTTGAACATATGAGTCAAACGTATGTTATATATCATACAGGTCACAGGTGGTGGAGCTTATAAATTTGCAGACTTGTTCAAGGAACGTCTAGGCGTTAGTATTGAGAAAGAAGATGAAATGCATTGCCTTGTTTCTGGAGCTAATTTTCTGCTCAAGGTAAGTAAAGAGTAAATACCTTTCTTTATTCAAACTTCTATTTACGTAAAGACAGGCTCTGATTATTGGTGGCCGCTTGCTGATATTTGTTTATTGAAGATTTGTCCTCATCTTTACATTTGATTCTGCAGGCTATTCGACATGAAGCATACACGCACATGGAGGGTGAGAAAGAATTTGTACAGATAGAACCCAATGATTTGTATCCCTATCTTCTTGTTAACGTTGGGTCTGGTGTTAGCATAATCAAGGTATCTGTTTACTTTGCTCCTTCTTCTACAAACTCCCTGAACTCCTGGAGGTCAGAAAATTGTATGAACCTATAGATTTTCACGCAAGGCTTTTCAAAAGTATAGGTTGATGGGGAGGGAAAGTTTGAACGTGTAAGTGGGACTAATGTTGGTGGTGGTACCTATTGGGGCCTAGGAAGACTTCTAACCAAGTGCAAGAGGTAAATTAATTTGATTTTGTACTACTTCTTTATATTAGTCTTTCTATACTTAACAATGTTTTTCTTCTGTTTTAGTTTTGATGAACTTCTAGAACTCAGTCAAAAGGGTGACAACAGTACCATTGACATGCTTGTTGGTGATATCTATGGTGGCATGGATTACTCCAAGGTATGAATGGCTCTACTTTTCATAACATATCATTTAGTGAATGCTTTATCACTATGGTTGGAGTGATTCTCATTAATCAATTAAACAGATTGGCCTCTCTGCTTCAACAATAGCTTCTAGCTTTGGCAAGGCCATCTCTGAAAATAAGGAACTAGAAGATTACAGACCTGAAGACATTTCCTTGTCTCTTCTGCGGATGATTTCTTACAATATTGGACAGGTATGTTGCCGTGTGTCCTAAGTTTTTAAGCAAGATAAACCTAATCATGTGATGCCATTTGGATGAATATCTTTTTTCTGATTTGTATGTTGCTATGTAGATATCATACTTGAACGCCCTTCGATTTGGGTTGAAGAGAATATTTTTTGGAGGATTCTTCATAAGGGGACATGCATACACCATGGACACAATTTCGTTTGCTGTACATTTCTGGTAAGCTTGGACCTAAACGTGATATGAGTGCTCTACTTTCATCACCTCAGCTGTTTAATATGTTGTTTGATTACATTAGGTCAAAAGGAGATATGCAAGCTATGTTCTTGAGGCATGAAGGCTTCCTTGGAGCTATGGGTGCGTTCATGAGCTATGAGAAGCATGGATTGGATGATTTAATGTCACATCAGTTGGTTGAGAGGTTCCCAATGGGTGCACCATACACTGGAGGAAATATCCATGGACCACCACTTGGTGATCTGAACGAGAAGGTAACCAGTTTGTTCTACCAAAGTCTCAGATTGTTCTAGGGAATAAGCATATGCTTATGCTTGTATGGGTATCATTCGTTGTGAAGTAGGCTGATTCTTTCTTATTGATACAAAGTATCTTTTTATGTGACATAAAAGAATAATAAAAAGCAAGATTGAGAATCATTAGTTCTCTCCACTAGATTAACCAACTTTGTTGATGTTCTATTACTTAGAGAGATTCATTGTTCTACTGATCTCTCTAATCATATATAACATGTATGGTATTGTTCAAATGTTTTGTCACAGTTATATATATATTTATTTATTTTATGAATATATTAAAGGTTGGTGTGAATATGATAAGAGTATAGTGTTTATTGGAATCAGGTTCTCTTTCCATTTTTCAACTTTTTTGGCTAATTATAACATTCACTTCAACTAGTTATAAGTTTTCTGTATCTTGACTCCGGTCTGAATAAGTTTTGGATGTTAAAGGGGTTTTTCTGTTTGCTATCAGATTTCATGGATGGAAAAGTTTGTGCGTAGAGGAACTGAAATAACTGCGCCTGTACCGATGACTCCATCGAAAACAACTGGGCTTGGAGGGTTTGATGTTCCATCATCCAGAGGTAGTGCTCTAAGATCTGACGCCAGTGCTTTAAACGTTGGTGTTCTTCATCTTGTGCCTACACTAGAGGTGTTCCCATTGCTGGCTGACCCCAAAATGTAAGTGGCTTGTCCCTGAATACATTTATCTCATGGTTTGGTGGCGCTTGTTCATGCTTTTGGAGGATTCACGTTCTTCTTTGTGTTATATTGATTTGTTGTACTCCAGGTATGAGCCTAACACGATTGACTTATCAGACCAAGGCGAAAGAGAGTGAGTATTTTACAAAACATTGAAAATATTTGATGAGATTACGGTTTCTTAGATTGCTTATTTTTGCTTTGGTGTGTAGGTATTGGCTCAAAGTTTTGTCTGAGCATTTGCCAGACCTTGTTGATACGGTAACTGTTATAAGTTTATCACATAGGAAATACTTTTCTACCTTCAGTAGTGTATATTCTTCTTTATGGGGCTTTAACTCATGCTTTACTTTTATTCTATGAGTATGGTTACAGGCTGTTGCAAGTGAAGGAGGAACTGAGGATGCGAAAAGGCGTGGTGATGCTTTTGCTCGTGCCTTTTCTGCTCATTTGGCAAGGTCTAGTTTCATAATACAGCAAACTGACCACAAGATCTTAAACAGAAAATTCAAGAATTTCTTGATTTTCTTTATGTGCTTTTGTGTAGATTAATGGAAGAGCCAGCTGCATATGGAAAGCTGGGGCTAGCAAATCTATTGGAGCTTAGGGAAGAGTGCTTAAGAGAGTTCCAGTTTGTTGATGCCTATAGAAGCATCAAGCAAAGGTAACAAAACATAGTCCTATCATCTCTTTGCCACCTGGAGCTTCTCTAATGCCCTCTCTATCTTCGAAATTGATAGGGAGAACGAGGCATCACTTGCTGTTTTACCTGATTTACTGGAGGAGCTTGACTCGATGACCGAGGTCTGTGATCTTTAACCTTCATAATGATGTGCTGCTAAACATTTAGTATTATGCATGTGAGACTAACTTCTCCTGGATTTTTTTCAGGAAGCGAGGTTGCTTACACTTATAGAAGGTGTTTTAGCTGCAAACATATTTGACTGGGGATCTCGAGCATGTGTGGATCTTTATCACAAAGGAACCATTATTGAAATATACAGAATGAGCCGCAACAAGATGCAGAGACCTTGGAGGGTAAAAGAGACAAGACCACCTATTTTATGTTTGCAAACTCTTGTTTTAAAGTTGAAATGAATGTTATCTTTGACATCAGGTAGATGATTTTGATGCATTCAAAGAAAGGATGCTTGGATCTGGAGGTAAGCAGCCTCATAGACATAAAAGAGCGTTACTCTTTGTTGATAACTCAGGAGCAGACGTCATTCTTGGGATGCTTCCTCTTGCCAGAGAGTTTCTCCGTCGTGGAACTGAAGTACATATCTCTCCCTAGCTCTTCCTCTAATATTTGTTTTTTTCTGAAACACTAAACAGATAGTTGCTATGGTTCTCTAGGTTGTTCTGGTGGCAAACTCTCTTCCTGCTCTTAACGATGTGACCGCTATGGAACTCCCTGATATAGTCGCTGGTGCTGCTAAGGTAGTCTTTGTTTTAAGTTTAGACTCTTTGCAGTGTTTATAACTATTATCAAACTAACTTTTTTTGTTCTGTCTTTACTCTTGAAGCACTGTGATATCCTGAGGAGAGCAGCAGAAATGGGAGGCTTACTTGTGGATGCGATGGTGAATCCAGGGGATGGGTCAAAGAATGATTTAACTTCAGCACCATTGATGGTTGTTGAAAATGGATGTGGAAGTCCTTGCATTGACCTCAGACAAGTCAGCTCTGAGCTTGCAGCTGCTGCCAAAGATGCTGATCTTGTATATACACAAATAAAAACATCTTCTTTTGAAAAAAATCTTCAAAAGAGAAAGCTTTGTTCATTGTTTGATGTTTGATGATTTTTGCAGGTTGTCTTGGAAGGTATGGGAAGAGCTCTTCACACCAACTTCAACGCTCAATTCAAATGCGAGGCTCTCAAGGTTTGAAATTTCAAGTTCTTAACTCTTAACAAATTTGCTGTTGAAACTTATGATTGAAACCTTTATTCATTTATTTTTGCAGCTAGCAATGGTTAAGAATCAGAGATTGGCTGAGAAGTTGATAAATGGAAACATATATGATAGTGTTTGCAGATATGAGCCTCCCTCTCTATCTTAAATGTAATGTAACATAGCCTATAAGAGTGCTTGTCTCACTAGTTTGTTAGCTCATTGTTGTATACTACTTATTAGATATTCATATGTATGCACTATTTTTTACCTAGACTATTGTCCAGTGGTCTAAAATACAGTCTAGACGACATTTGGGTGCTATACTGTAATCAACTTGAACCATTTTTATAGTTCGAATGCATAGTAGCAGTTAAAAGACATGTGATCCAGCCATCAGTACAACCGTTTGCTCCTCACAAGTTTGAAATTGTGGAACTCTCTAGCCTTTGAGTTAGAAGAGTGAAAATGGATTCTAGAAGATATTAGGTGTGCGCATCTCTCAATGAACAAATAGTACCTAAGTTTAGGTGAAACTGTTAATACATTGATAAGTCTAATTCAATAATATCTGCTGAAAGAGCACCCCCAAGGTTCAGTTACATTTTTAAGGAACAGTAAACGTTCCTATTGTCAAACATTTTAGTCTGAAATTTTTGCAAGCAATTTCTCAACCATGATTCTCTGCTGAGTCGCGCTTAAGGTTTCCGAGTTCATTATCGCATTGGCCACGATAATCACTGAACGTGGAGCAGCTGCGTTTACCCACACTCTGCCGTTTAAGCCAGTGGCGATCTCGAATGAGAGTTTCTTTCCAAGAGCTTCGAGGACTGGGCACGTTGGTGAGCTCAACAACCTATAAGAAATTAGAAAGTTAAATCTTTTTTTTTGAGTGAAGAGATGCAGATGAGACAGACAGTTAATGAGGAAGTATGTCTTACATTCTTGAAAGGCCAGTTGAAGTTTCAAACATGAAACCATCTTTTAAGGGTCCAAATACTGAAGCTTTGCCACTTGCTAGTTAGATAGAAACAGGAAACACTTAGTTATGAAAGAACTTACAGTATTATTACTAAAGAAAAAAGAAAAGCAACATTGTTTAAGCTTTTGACTTACCGTCGGTACCAGACAACTCTGGATTCATTCCTATGTTTGTTTTAACAACTCGAAGATAAAGCAGAGTGCCTACCTGTTCAGTACACACAAGGATTTTTTAACATTCAGGAAACAAGCAAATCACAGTGAATGTCATATTCTAAATGAGAATTCAAAAGAGCTTACCTCAAACTTGGGAATACTTCTTCTTGTAGCTCCTTCGAATGCAAGACCTGGCAAAAGCGCTATCTGAGGTCCTTTTATGTCCACCCAAAAGTTCTGCAATGCCGTGATGAGTCATAGAAACAATTCAGTACTAGAATCTAATAAAAATGGTTGATAAGGATGCAAGAATCTATACAAGCAATGAATTCAAAAGACTTACATCTGCTTTATAATCCACCACAATTCCAAGAACATGATCCTCAGTGCGAGGAATGTACTGCAAAAAAAAAAAAAAACATAAAGAACAGAGTCAACAAGAGACTTACATATATAATCAACAAAGTGACCCCAAAACACATACAACAGTTTCGTAAACTAGAATTGTAGATGATCTGTACTCTCTCTAATCAAGCCAGATGTAATATGATCAATAACTACGAAAAATTAAAACTACCACCATACAGCTAAAGACAATCCTACTGATACCAATTTATTAGATAGTTCTCACTCAAGAATTACAATTGAAATAATGGATAATCCAAGACAATGAAACCAGCAAGTCAAAGACTGTTTCTGCTCATAACAAAACACATGTTAAATACGGTAATAATAAACCAAAGAGATCTCTGACCCGTTTATGAGAACTTTCAACCCAATACTTATTTGGCTTAGAGTAACTAAACTTCCCAGCTCTCATTGCAGAGATAGCATCACTATCCTGTAAGAAACCAAATACACATGTCAATCTCCACAATAAACTTTGGCGTTTAGAATCAAACACGAATAAGAAAGAGAACAACAGATCGAGGAAGCAACCTGACGGAGGCCACTGCCGAGCTTGATAGTCTGGTTAGTCATGTTTGACAAATCAAGAACAACATCACCTGGAACCTAATACAAAAGAAGCGAGAAAACTCATGTTTCATTGTGACCAAATCGAATCGATATTTTGAATTTGAGTAATAGGAGAAAAAAAAAGGAATACGGACGACAATCTGATCGATGAGGCTTGTGGGAGACACGGAAACTTTGGAACTCATCTTCTGTAAGTGTCTGCAAAGCCAAAAGGAGCTAACTTGACGAGAGCTCTGACGCAGAGGAAGTTGGATTCGAGATAAAACCCTAGCTGCTAGTCTTGTCTTAAACCTTATTATTTCCTTGGACAAACCAGATCCGATTCTTTATTCTTACTCTAACTGAAATCGAACCGACAGCTAACAGTTAACATGGTTTGAACCAATCGTAATTTACTCGAACCGATTTGAGAAACAAAAATTCGAATCGAAATCAAATTAAACCAATCAATTTTATTGATCTGGATTCACTTTGGTTTGTTTATAAAACCGAAACCTCAAAAAACAACTAGATATAATCCGAACCGGAGAATCGGATCACCCTTGTCTTGTTCCTTTGCATATCTGCCACGATCAAACCTTACTCGTTTCGTCTGTCTGTAGCATCAAATTCTTTCGATTTGCAATCGGTTGCAAAACAGCAAAACAAACTCCGACTAGTTGCATGTCACAGCACCATGCTACTTCATAAAAAATCCAATTTATGTTGCCGGCTTTACCCAATAATCGCGCAGTTGCTGAAATCTCAAATACTTGGCATAAACTTTTAGTTCTGAGACTGAACACAACAAAGAGTAATATGTATGCAAAATGGTTTAATAATGCAATACAATTATACAACAACAAACATACGCATGCCGCATTTTTTACTTATGTACTCATCAGTCATCAAAAGGGTGGGTGCTCACATGTATGTATAGAACTACTGATTACACAGATTCAGCTAATTTGATTCTCAGGATTAGTTTTGATAAATATAATTATTATAATAGCAATTAAAAAAAATCCAGATACCAATTTTTAAAATTTTATTTCTGAAAATATATATTAGAAATGACATGATTCTAATCATAATTTCAGTGAATTTTTCTCTAGTGACATCAGGCATGGGCATTCGGGGTCCCAATCGAGTTTCGGTTTTATCTATTCGGGTTTCGGTTTTTTGGGTTTATCAAAATCAACTCCATTCGGGTTATATAAAAGTTCGGTTCGGGACCGGTTCGGGTTCTATCGGGTTCGGGTCGGAGTTAGTAAATCTTCAAAGAACCGGTATAACCCATTGTACTTTCGGGTTCGGGTCCCAATCGGTTCTTCGGTTTAAAAATACCTGATTTGTACATATTTTGTAACTAAAACATAAATGAAATCGGTTCTTCGGATTTAAAATATATGATTTGTACATATTTTAATAGCCAAAACATAAGTAAAATCGATTCAAAAATAAGAAAAAACATCAAACGTGATCATTCAAAATCAAGCGAAAGATAAACATAGTTAGTGATAGAAAGAAAACCAGATAAATGAAATCATAAAACAAAAAATAAGTTCTCATGAAATGAGAAACATTATTCAATAAAAACAAAACCAAAATCTAAAAACTTCAGGCATCAACCGCCACATTCCACCATCAACCTTCATGTAACATATAATTATTTTAGAAGTTCAATAATATCTTAAAGTAGTTTGGATACATATTAAGAATTAAGATCATATTTGGTAGAAGTTCTTTTTGTGATTTTAAATGTTTCGGGTTCTATCGGATATCCATTTAGGTCCGGGTTCGGTTCGGATAATACCCATAACCCAAAATACCAAAAAACAGGATCCATTCGGTATTTATGTCGGGTTCGGATCGGTTCGGATTCATTTTTATCGGATCGGGTTTGGTTCGGATTTCGGGTTCGGTTTATTTGCCCAGCCCTAAGTGACATACAACTTTTCCTTTCACATTTGCAAAATGTATCATTTTTTAAAAAACATATATCTTCAAACTTCATTTATTTATTTAAACATATATCTTCAAAGTAACAATTTGTTATAGGGCAATTGTCAATAATAGCACCTTTTGAAGTTTATGTCTCAAAAATGACACTAGAAGGAGAAAGTCACAAAAATAACATTCATTAAAGGATAAAATATTCCTAATATCCTTGATTTAAAATTAAATAAACAAACAAAAATAAATAAAAATAAAAATAATGAAAAAAAAAAAAATTTTTTGTAGGTTCAGATTATATGTTTTCAGATTCGAAATTTTTATAAATTTTTTTTTGAAATTTTTTTTATTTTTTTATCAAATTTTCTTTTTATAATTTAAAAATACTTTTTGAAACTGTTTTTAAAATTTTTATTTTTTATTTTAGTTTTTATTTTTATAAATTTTAAAGAGAAAAAGATCAAAATAGCACTAAATCAAGTTTTTGTTCTCAAACTAGCACTCAAGGCCAAAAGTCACAAAAATAGCACTCAAGGGGTGGGGTTTAGGGTTAAGAATTTAGGGTTTAGGGTTTAGAGTTTAGGTTTTAGGGTTTAGAGTTGAGAAGTGAAGTTTTGGGGATAAGATTTCAAATTTTGAAAAATAAAAAAATTTAAATTTTTCAAAAAATAAAATGTTATTTTGGTCATTTTTAGTTTTTGAGTGCTATTTTGTGATATAAACTTAGAAAGGTGCTATTTTGGAGATTTGCCCAATTTTAAACCCTAATTCCAAAACTCCACCCTTTAACTCTAAACCCTAAGGTTTGGATTAATTAACCCAAAAAGTATAAGTGTATATTTATCTCTTTAATAAAACTTATTTTTGTGACTTTGAGCCTTGAGTGCTATTTTGGGAACAAAAACTTGGTTTAGTGATATTCTAGTATTTTTCTCTTTGTTATATCAGGTAATATTTTTAACAAATGAAAATGAAACACATGTTTTATTTTCATTTTATAAATTTATACGTAACGTAGTCGGCAGAAAATATACTAAATATTTATCTCCGTAGCTATCCAAATTCAATAATTTAAATCTGACAAAAGCGAAAAGATCTCTGCTCCAGCTAAACTCCAAGAGGAAAGAGAGAGAGAGATTCAGTTATATTCAGACAGGTGAAAAGTCATTTGGTTCTCTCTCTCTGTCTGATTGATCTTGGCGATTCGTCTTGCTGGCTAGGTTTTTCCGCGGGAAACCTTCTTCGTTGACCTTCCCCTCCCTCTCTCACGCCTCGCTTCTGTACATTCCGCCGGTGATCCTCGGAGGATATGGCGATTCTGTACGCACTCGTGGCGCGTGGGACGGTGGTTCTCGCGGAGTTCACGGCGACGTCAACGAACGCGAGCACGATCGCCAAACAGATCCTGGAGAAGGTCCCTGGGAACAACGACAGCAACGTCTCCTACTCTCAGGATCGCTACGTCTTTCACGTCAAGCGTACCGATGGCCTCACCGTTCTCTGTATGGCCGAGGAAACCGCCGGAAGTAAGTCCCCTGATGTGTATTCGATTCGTTCTGTGGCTAAAGTTTTGATCTTTCTTGAAAATGGAATCCAAAGTTCTGATCTTTTTGATGTGTGCCATGTCTGAATCAATACGATCTTCTTTGTCGGAACGAGAGTTTATGTCCGAATCTCTTGTTACTGTCTTAACTTTTTTTTTCTTAAGTTTTGTTTTTGTATGTAATCTCTCAGGGAGGATTCCATTTGCGTTTCTGGAGGATATTCACCAGAGATTCGTGAGGACTTATGGGAGAGCAGTTCATACAGCACAAGCTTATGCCATGAACGAGGAGTTCTCAAGAGTTCTAAGTCAGCAGATTGAGTATTACTCAAATGATCCTAACGCCGATAGGATTAATCGGATCAAGGGTGAAATGAATCAGGTCTGACTTTATCTATCTTGTAAAAACTTGTTGTCTTTAAATCATTTTGATTTACGCTGACATACATATTCTTGGGACAGGTGCGGAATGTCATGATAGAGAACATTGACAAAGTTCTAGACAGAGGTGAACGCTTGGAGCTACTTGTCGATAAAACAGCTAATATGCAGGGGAATACATTCCGTTTCAGAAAGCAAGCTCGCCGTTTCAGAAGCACCGTGTGGTGGAGAAATTGCAAGCTCACGTATGTTTCCTCTAAATCATAAAACCGTAACATGTTATGCAACAGTATTTTGATTGTGTGTCCGAGTTTAGTTTTGGTCTAAGAACAAACTGAACTATTGCCTAAGTGAGTATTTTTGTCTGATCTTTCTATGTATTTTGTTGGGTCTTGCAGGTTCCTCTTGATACTACTACTACTGGTGATCATATACATCGCAGTGGCCTTTGTCTGCCACGGGCCCACTCTACCATCTTGCATTTAAGTGCATATGTCTCTTGGAATCTCGGTTTTGTGTTTCTCGTGGTTATTGTCTGCTCTTCTGATTTCAATCCATTTGTTTACTCGAGCATTTTGATGTGATTTAAAAAGCTCATGTCTTACACTCACACCGATATGAAGTATTCTTATTTAGAGCAATGTGAAAGCTCATTGCATTGCAGTGTGAATTTGTGTTGCCATCATATTGTATAACAATATACATCGTGTGAAATGAACAGGCTTGATTTGTTTATACAAGTTTTGGAATCATTGTGTTCTGTGTGTTTGTCCACATCAACTTCTAAAGACTTTGTAAGGGACTTGTTCATCGCTCAAAAACTTTACAGTTCCAAATAAATGGTGCTAGGTGCAAACCAAGAGGCTTTCCTAATTAAATCTTTAGATCGTTGATCGTTCAAACAAAGTCTTTCTCATGTGTCTAGTTAGTTTCATGGGTCTGAATTGGGTTTGGGTCGGATGTGAAGACCATTACTACTTGTATGTACATCTTTTCACCTTAAAATATTTTTGCTGTGATTGTATGCTTTTTTTTTTTTTTTTTTTGGCTCAACTACTACTTTTCATTCATCCCATAAAGTTTGGAACTACAGTAGACAAATCTGTCTCAAACACAGATTTTAACCAAACTGGCACAATAGAATAAAGCTTATGGACATGATTCTGTAGTGAAAAAGCCTCCTTTGCTATCCTATCTGCTGCTTTATTACTCTCTCTTGGATAATACTCGAGCCTGTAGCCAGCGTTTCCAGTGAGACAGCTTTGTATTTCCATAATGATTGGCTTGAGGTTTGGCCATATTTCTTGAGTTCCTGCAATCATTTTGACAATCAAGAGTGCATCTGTCTCAAAAATCACCTGCTTATATCCTAGGCTGCGCATGGAGTGCATTGCCCATTTGATTCCTTCTGCTTCTGTTTCTGCTGGTGATCTCAGTCCCTGGACGCTTTTCATGCCCGCCCAGAGCAGTCTGCCATGTTCATTCCTACTTATCCAGCCCACTCCATTTTGATGTCGATCTTTCTGCCATGCTCCATCTGAGTTGCATTTTATCCAGCTAGTGGGTGGTGGTTTCCATCGATGGTGTTGACTACTGCGGGGGGCTGTATTGGCTACAGTTTTTTCTTCCTCCTTTCTTTTCAACCATTCCTCCAAATCCTCTCTTGCTTTACTGACTGTGCTTGGCGCTGTATAGTCTATTCCTTTAAAGAGGAACTCATTTCGGTTTTTCCATATTCTCCATAGCAGCCAAGGAACGAGATCATCATACTCCTTTTCAGTAGGATCTTGATGCTCCAGGTTCATCACACGGGCCAGGTTTGCGTAGAGAGAGTCTGACAATACTCCGTTTGGTGGAGCGTGAATTGGGGACAGAGCCCAAATCAACCGAGCATATGGGCATGTGAAGAGTATATGATTGATCGTCTCATCTTCCATAGCGCATCTTCCACAGCTGCCATCTTTTGCTATATGTCTGTTCCTCATGTTTGCAGCTGCAGGTAATGAGTCACTGAGACATTTCCACAGGAAGTGGTGAACTTTAGGGCTTGTATTCATCTTCCATAACCGCTGAAAGAGGCCGTCGAGGCTTGGTTGGTCCACTATCTTGTCGCTCTGGTCTGGTTTATTTATGCTTTGCTGCACCCAATACCCAGATTTGACGGTATAGTGGCCGGTCTTTGTGTATTCCCAGTAGTAGGTGTCCTCTCCGTGGCTCCCTTGTATATTTGTAGCAAGAATTTGCTCTTTGATGTGCTCGGGAAAGATGTTTTCGATGAGCTCTCTGTTCCATTCTTTTCCAGGGACAGTCATCAGATCAACAACTGCCATGCTCGACTTCACTACCTGTCGGTATTGAGGCAGTATCAGCCTCGTGACTCGAGGTGCGAAGGCAGGCTTGCTCCCCAACCATTGCTCCTCCCATAGTTTGGTATTCCTACCGTTTCCAACTGCCACTTTTGCGCCTTGCTTGATCAGTTTCTGCGCAGCCATCATACTTCTCCATGCGTAGGAGGGACGAGATCCTAGTGTAGCATTTAGAGGGTCTGAGGATTTGTAGTATCTAGATTTGAAAACTCTGGCGAGGAGGGAGTTTGGGTGTGTGATCAGTCTCCATAATTGTTTCCCTAGTAATGCCACATTGAAATCCTCCAAATCCTTGAAACCGAGTCCTCCTTTCTCTTTTGGCTTGCTCATGTGGCTCCAGGTTTTCCAGTGCATTCCTCTCGAGTCTTTGTTGTTTTTCCACCAGAAGTCTGCCATCAAAGCTACTATCTTTTTGCAGAGTGTCTTAGGCAGGATAAAACAGCTCATCGTGTATGTGGGGAGGGCCAATGCGACTGCTTTCAGGAGAACTTCCTTTCCTGCTGGTGAGAGGAACCTGTTTTGCCAACCACCAAGTTTCTGCTCCAAATTTTCTTTTAAGTAGTTAAGAATGGATACTTTGGAGCCTCCAAAGGACTCAGGAAGTCCTAAATAGATACCATCTCCTCCCACCTGATCCATTCTTAGCTTCTCCATGATTTCTTCTCTTCGTTCTGCAGATATATTTTTTCCAAAATATATACTTGACTTCTGGTAGTTGATTCTCTGTCCTGAGGTGAGGCTGTACTCATTCAAAATGGCAAGAATGGTGTTCAGCTCCTCATCTGTATGTCTGCAGTAGAACATACTATCGTCAGCGTAGAGGAGGTGTGAAATAGCCGGTGCTCCTCTTGCCACTGACAGCCCTGTAATCTCGCCTCTCGATTCTGCTTGAATGAGTTTCTGAACCAGCATCTCCGTGCATATGACAAAGAGGTAGGGGGAGAGGGGGTCTCCTTGTCTTATCCCTCGGGTTGGTCTGATGTCTCCATGTGGGTTTCCATTGATCAGGACCTGGTATTGCACAGAAGTGATGCATTCCATTATTAGCTTACACCATTCCTCCGAGAAACCGAGAGATTTCATTGCTTGCTCAAGAAAAGGCCACTCTACTCTATCAAAGGCTTTAGAGAGGTCTGTCTTGATTGCAATGTGTTCACGCGAGCATTTGTTGTTGGAGTTGAGCGCATGTAGTAGCTCGTGTGCGACCAATATGTTGTCTGAGATTAGCCTGTCTTCTATGAATGCAGCCTGTGTCTCTGTGATTACATCGGGTAAGACACATTTCAACCGCTTACTGAGAAGCTTTGATATAATTTTGTAGGCTACATTGCATAAGCTGATAGGTCTATATTCATCAAGCTTTTTTGCATACAACTTTTTGGGAATAAGACAGATGTTGGTCTTGTTGATGTCTTCTTCAAGTTTTCCAGTTCTAAAGAACTCCTTGACCATGTCTGTAATTTCCACACTCATTGTTTCCCAGAAATGTTGGAAGAAAGAGCCGCTCATACCGTCGGGTCCTAGGCACTTGCTGGGGTTGATATCAAAGACAGCTTCTTTGACTTCCTCCAGTGTTACTGGCTTCATGAGCATGTCATTTTGCTCTCCTGAGACTATCGGGGTGATCTCATTCCAGTTGGAGAGTGAGACTCCAATGTCTTCTGAGGAGTAGAGGTGCTTGAAATGAGTTTCGGCAAGTCTCCCCAACTCTTCTTCTGCAAACCACTCTCTTCCATCGTTGTCGATGAGGCTGTGGATTCTGTTTTGGGCTCTTCTGTTTTTTGTGACTGCGTGGAAGAACTTGGTGTTCTTATCTCCTGCCCTTAGCCAGTTGAGTCTGCATTTCTGGTACCAGAAGAGCTCCTCGTTGTGATATTCTTCATTCAGCTCTGCTCTAAGCTTGCACAGATTGTCGTCATTGAAGCAGCGCTTCTTTGTTTCCTCATCAATCTTGTGGTGAAGCTCCTGAATACGGAAAGCAGAGCTAGGTTTCGCTTGTCGCTTCCACATGGAGATGGACTTTCTGCAGCTTGCAATTCTGCTTGCTAGTCCAAACTGTCCATAGCAATGCCCTTTCCAAGCTTCCTTAACTGCATCCGCAAAACCTTCCCGCTTGATCCAGCGTTGATCGTATTTAAAACTAGCTTTCCTTTTCCAAATCTGTTCGATCATCGTGGTCAGAACGGGGCTGTGATCTGAGCATATCTTTGGGAGGTAGCAGGCGGACGCCTGTGGGAACATATCAGTCCATGCTTGGTTTGCAACTGTTCTGTCCAATCTGCATTGAACTGCCTGATTGTTACGTGTTCCTGCCCAAGAGAACTGATAACCCTTATGCTTAATGTTTTCAAGACCGCAGGCGTGAAGCATCTGTCTGAAGTCTTTGCCTTCAGCTTCGTTTCTGTCAGCTCCTCCTATCTTTTCTGAGGGGTCGACAAGTTCATTGAAGTCTCCTGTCATCATCCATGGCTCATTTCTGCTTACTCCAATTCTTGTCAATCTCTCCCAGACTTCACTACGCCTGTTCTTAACCGGCTCTCCATAGATACAAGATAAGAAGAAACTCTTATCTTGCCATTGGACTCGCATGTCTATTACTCTCCTATTAGCCTGCAGAATCTCCATACGACTGGTATGCAATTATTCTTTTTCTTTTTTTGCTAAATATGTAAAAATCATTTCGAAAAAATGAACAATTTTATTTTTACAATGAGTTGCTAAGAAAAGCAGAAACTAAGGTAATTGGTTCCATGGCAAAAAAAAAAAAAAAAATACATATATGCAAACAACAATCGGTAACACTTGAAGTTTAGCTTGTAAGCATGTTTGGTATGCAACTTGCAAAATGGTTTCACAAATCCGAAAAAAAGTTGAAGCAGTTGTACTTGATCATAATTGAATGTAGACAGTAGAAAAAACAATGAAAGGATAATATAGGTGTCATTCACTGTTGCCTAGACATCAAAACAATACATAGTTGTCAGTGTCACTAATTTAATACCATAAGCACCACACCACCAACTTGACAGTTCCTCATGCCACCTACTACTAGCAAAACGAATTTTCTAAATCATACTATGCTGGTTTTAACCCTTTTTGTTTGATTTATTCTGCAGTTTGATAACATATAAAATTGTGCTTCTAAAAGGTTTTCACTTTTTTACAAAAAAGTTGTAATTTTAGTAATAAAAAATATGGTGGACATATAGTAGATTGAGAGACTTCAAGCCGTAGAGATGACAAGCAAACTGAATAACCATGGGATAAGGGATATTTCTTTGTATTCTCAACAACATTTCTAACATCCATTTCGTTTGACTCTCTTTTATGCTACTTTTCTCTATTCTGGAATCAGTAACTCTTTAAAAGAAATGACTGATAAAATAAACGTTAAAATAGATAAGAGAAAAAAATGATAGAAATACAAGATGACGGTAACTTGTACTACTATTAGCTAAAAATGGTCTGGAGAATTGCATTCTGCAAAAATGATTGAACTTTTTATTACGTAGAAGAATGTTCCAAATGCATGAAAAGCTCTCGTGACCCAATGATGCAGCTACAATCCAATTATGATAAATAGAAATTTTGTACTATTATCAAAATATTCACTTTGGTTCAGAAAAAAAATGTTTGTAACTTTCTGCAACTTTTTCCTTTTTTCTCTTCCAATTTAAGCTATAGCCTACCTATACATACGTAGATATTACGATCTAGTAAAATACTGTATTAAACTATCGTTGAAAAAGGCAACATCACGCCATAAATTCTACCTTCCGATTTTTTTCTTTAATTAAAGTCATTAACTTTTTTTTTGAACAAAAATTAAAGTCATTAACTAAACAAATTTTATTACATAAAACGTAAATGTTTTTCCTTACACATAAATATGTTTTTTTTTTTAGTTTCTTGTCGTAACGCTTTCCTCTCTTTCCCCCCGTCCTTCCCTCGCGGGTCACTCCTCCGTTTATTTCTATTTTTCATTTCTCTCATCCGGTCAATTCTCTGGTCGTCGTTTCTAGACTTTGCCCCCTTTCTCTCTTCTTCACTCCACCGTCTTCCCTCGATTACCTCTGATCTAATTCAATCCTCCTCTCCGCAAAGTTCCAACCTTTTCGAACCGAACAGATCTTATCTCTGGAGATTGATCCCCACTCACAAACCTGTAGTTTTTGGATTTTCCGATGGGTTGGAGATACAAAGCTGGTCTCTTTTTGATTGGTACCGTTGTCGTCATATGGGTCACCTCCGCTGAAGTTACTCAGGTACATAGACTCTCAAAGTTTGATTCTTTTTGAGGATGTGGATGCTTTGATCTGTTCCGTTAGGCTTAGATCTCTGTTTTAATTGTATGATTTTTTGAATTTTTCATCAGGATATATTTACAGCATATAAGCAGCCATTTGCAGTCACGTACCTTGGAGCTTCTCTTATGATTGTGTACCTTCCCGTTGCCTTCCTCAAAGACTGGCTTTGTCGGTACCTAGATCGCAGACGCTCTTCCAGAGCCAATGATGTCTCCTCTGTTGAGGTTGGTTCTCCTCTGAGGCATAAAGTTATTGAGATGGGACTTCAAGGGACTATCACTAAGAAAGACAGCGAGGAAGACTTTTCTTCCCATGAGGAAGATGTGAGACCGTTGATTGGTAGAGGGAAAGAAGAAACACAGAGACATGGGAAAGAGGTGATCACCACAAAGCAGATTGTGTTGTATGGTCTTTACCTGGCGCCCATTTGGTTTGTCACAGAGGTTTGTCTTGTTTTTAGATTCTGTTTGTTTATATAAACCATTGGTGAATGATATTTGTTTTGCTGCAGTATCTGTCTAATGCTGCTCTTGCGCGTACAAGCGTGGCGAGCACTACTGTTTTGTCTTCAACCTCGGGGCTGTTCACTCTTTTCATTGGTGCATTGTTGGGACAAGATACTCTGAACCTGTCGAAAGTAGTTGCTGTGTTTGTGAGTATGGCTGGTGTGGTCATGACAACGCTTGGGAAAACTTGGGCTGCTGATGACTCGCAACTAAACTCTTCGCTGTAAGTTTTTTCTATGTTACTCATCTTAACCTGTTTCACCATGCATAGTTTCTGACATTTATGTCTTTATAACTCTGAAAGCTAAACCTGAACTGCTTTCTTAATTGATAGTTGACCTTTTGTATCATCTAGAAAATTCAATGTTTAATAAAGTAATCTTGATTTGTATATGTATGTGTTGGAACGGTCTCATTCTGATTAAATTGGTGATTACATAAAAGTTTGACAGTTTCATCAACCATATTCTTTTAACGTACAGTTGATATTTGTGTTTAGCAACGGGCAACGGTCCCTTGTTGGAGATCTCTTTGGGCTTCTCTCTGCTGTCTCCTATGGACTATTTACAGGTTAGATAATTATTTCATTTTGAAAATTGATCCTCCTATGATTTGGAGAATTTGTGTGTTGTGGAGGATAAATATCCTTGTGGCCTGTTTTTGACATCACAGTGCTTCTAAAGAAGTTTGCTGGTGAAGAAGGAGAAGGAGTTGATGTGCAAAAGCTGTTTGGATACATTGGATTGTTCACACTTGTTGCTCTCTGGTGGCTTGGTACAACAATATATCTTCCATATTATTCATCCAATTACATAACATATGCTCTTTTATTCAACTATTTGTGTTTTATTTTTTGGGGCTTTCAGTGTGGCCATTGACAGCATTAGGGATCGAACCCAAGTTTACCATACCGCACTCTGCCAAACTTGATGAAGTTGTTTTGGCTAATGGTTTCGTTGGAAGTGTCCTCTCTGACTACTTTTGGTTAGTTTCCAATGATTCTAGGTGTCAGCTAAAGTGTAGCCAATAGAAAAATGTTTAATATGACATACTTACAAGTCCTTTTTCTTCGTAATTTAGGGCACTTTCTGTGGTGTGGACGACTCCGTTAGTAGCGACACTGGGCATGTCTCTCACGATTCCACTGGCGATGGTTGCTGACATGATGATTCATGGTCGTCATTATTCCGCCATTTACATCCTTGGCTCTACTCAGGTAACTTAAAATCTCGCATTTTATCACAAACATTAGAGAACGAAGACTTTCTTGCTGCTCAAGAATTTTTGTTCTGTTTTTTTCTCCAGGTCTTTGCTGGGTTTGTAATAGCTAATATCTCGGACTTGTTTTCGAAGAAGCTTGGTTTGTGACAGCTGGCGTCGAAGCTTTGTCAATGATAATTCTTTTTTTGTGGGTAGAAATTGTATCATGGATTCATCATGGTTTGAATGATAGGGGTTTTACCCTGTTTTTAATTGAATGAAAGAAAAGAATGTGATTACCATTACCTATCGAGTTTTTATATCCAGTAGATAATGTTGGCACCATTGATTGCTGCAGCAGCTTAAGACAAGGTGTGAATACTTAGTCTCTCTCACAAAAATTAAAACGTTTCTCATGGTTAACTGAAGATTGCTTAGGCTTAGCGATAATAGGAAGCAAACCATTTTGTATTAGTTCCAGCTTGCTAACCGCTGTAAATCCTTTCATGCCGCAGACAAGTTTGTTCCATGGCTTGACTTGATCAATGCGTAGCTGGTCATTGTTTATCGTTAAAAACGTATGCTCTCATCAAATCGTCAAAATACAGAACAAAACAAAAACTTTACGTTCAATACGACATCGTTTGATTATTACAACAAATACTCTGTATGTTTTTTTTTCAATTAATTTTCTGGAAACTATTTTATTTGTGGAGTATGATTCACTCCACCTTCCTACAGAGAGTACCATGCCATGTCGTGTCGTTTTACTTGCCTTCAAAGACTTCAAAACCAACCACTGTTCAACTTCGACAGAAGATATGGAGATTTTCATCACCAGTACACTTGAGAGCTCAAAGAAGAAGGGAACAAGCTACTCCAGAAACGCGACAACAACGAAGGAGCGATGTTTCGTTACGACAAAGCCTTAAAAGCTTTTGCCTAAGGACCATATCGATGATGTAGCTTATCTGAGAACCAGCATGGCTTCTTGTTATATGCGAATGGGATTAGGTGAGTACCCGAACGCTATTAGAGAATGTAATTTGGCTCTTGAGGCTACTGAAACGTTCTCGGTTTTGGCTTTGAACAAGTTAGATTACTCGTTTAGGGATGCTAGGATTGTACTGAATATGGAGCCGGAGAACGTGTCTTGGATAGGGGGGTGTCGCTGTGTTAAATGATGAATTATGTAAGTTTAGAGGGTTTTTGGAAGAGCATAAAAAGTTTGTGGAGATTTAGTATAATAATAGTTGAGGGGATCTCTTCTTTAATCAACCATGACTAACTGAACCCTCGTTCTTTTCTTCTTTTTTGGTCAACTGCAATTAATATTTTTTAAACTATACTTTCTTAGAGAATTTCCAAAGGACACTCTATAACTTCAAATATAAAGTTTTTTATTTTCCAAAAGGAAACTTCAAATTTAAAGTTTTGTAGAGTAAAACTCTATATTTGAAGTTTCACTACTCAAAACTGTTTCATATTTTATTTGCATTTTGGTCCCTACAATCACACACCACTTTTATGATTCATAAATATTTCTTCGTTTATTGTTTTAATCCTTCAAATTTGAAGTTTCTTGTTTCTCTTTTACTTTCTTGTTCCGATCTAATGTATTTACAAGTATCAATATCACCCGATTTCAATAATTTTTAGCTTGTAATCTGCCAAGTAAAAATTAGGAGAACCATTTTTACTTCGATATGCACTAATAGATCATATATGCATTACGAAAATCATTTTATAGAACAATATGGTATTTTGTTTGAAGTTCAATATTAATTAAGTTATTTTTATTTGAATTTTTATATTTTAATAGAATATTTTATTAATTAATATTGTTGTAATATGTTTATATATCTGTTAGTTATTTACAATATAAGGACCATATTATAAAATACAAATAGTTTTGAAATTGAGTTTAAAGTTTTACTTTTGTAGAAGAACATCTTTAAACTTCAAATATAAAGTTTTAGAAACTTCAAAATATAGTTTCTTTTTAGAGATGTTCTTAGTTGTTTCTCTTCATATTTTTGTCAAACATGTTTTTAGCATTTATTTTTTAATTAAAACGTATATAGTTTCTGATTTATTATTTTTAGTATACCTGTCATAAAACATTTAATATGAGGGAAAATGGATAAGTATAATTAGTAGACTACTAATTACAATAATTATTTTTCGTATCTCTCGACAATAATAACTTGGATCGAGACAAATTAGGTGATTACAAGTTGGCATATGTTTTCTTTATACCCGTGGACACGCCGACAAACCACCAATAACACTATACTACTTACCTCACAAGTTTAAATTTTGAAAATTTTAAATTAGTAGAATAATGATGGCTCGTGAGCTGGATAGATCTCTCTCTTCCCTTGGGTTAGTTGAGCGGAAACTAGGGCTTTAATTTCAAATTAAATAGTAACATATTGTTGTTAACGAAATAAAAAGGAGATGTTTGAAACATAAAAAGTCAACTAGTTGTTCTACTTTGTCCTGTTAGTAACAATTTCCAACAAAAAGCTTTTTTAACTACAACGAATCGATACAATAGTGAGAGAAACAAAAAGTTAAAGAACCTAATTTCCACCACCTTCTCAATAAAAACCAAGAAGTAATGAGTGTTTTACACTCAAAAAGGAAGGAAACAGAACACAAAGAATGATGTGAGGAGACATTACACCTCTTATTACATTCACTTTTGTTTGTGCAAAGTCTATGGCTCCCTTCTTGATTGTGATAAGATTGAGATCTAAAAAATCTTCAGATAGGCAGCCACTTAGCTAGTTCCATGCAATATCTCGTCCTCGGATGGTGCCATGTTCAAATCAGGGAGGAAGAAGCTAGCAGTTTTGTTGCTCTCTACTCTGCAGCATTTTGATTCGCGTTGTGAATTATGAATCATATTAACCGGAGTCTCGTTCTTGATACGGCCTGAGTTCAAGTCAAGCTGAAACAAGAAAAACAAAAGAATAGATTTTAATTCAGACAAAGACCAGCAGCAAATAGAGACTCTGAAAAATGAGAAGACAATAAAAATAGTAAGGGAAAATAAAAAAGCTCACCTTAATCCTTTTCAACCTTTGGTTCCTTACGTTTTGTTCGTCTAACGTTGCTCGGAGACTCGCAATCTCCTGTGGAAACGACCATATTAGTTAGAATACGATTGGAGATAAAGTGAGATAACAATTATAATAAAACTCTCTTTTTTACCTTTTGAAGGTCGAGTCTTTCCTTCAACTTCAAGTTCTCTTCGTATTTAAGCTCCGAAAATGACTTTAACTAAACAAAACAAAGTCTCAGCTCAGTTTAAAAAAATTTGATTTCATCTAGGATTTTCGTGGAAGAGTTTTGTATATTAGTACCTTCTTTCTCTTCAGTCTCTTGGAAAAGGAACTTGTGATTACGTTTGTTGGAAAAGCCTGAAAAATAAATTAAAAAAAAAAAAGCATTTCATCAGCTCCAAATCCAACAAAGTAAGTAAAGTTAAAGTCTATTGCTGCCTCAGTAATTTAAGATGCCAAATCCGGGAATTTGAATACAAATTAAATGCTGAAGAGTAAACGACAACTGTTATAGATCCTTTACCGTATAATCAAACCAGATCTTAATTTTAAGATACCAGTAGTAAAGTTTCTTTTACCACAAAATATTTTTTTTATAAGTCAGAAAGAGAAAAAAAACAAAAAAAACTATTCTTTTAGAAACAAAAATACAAATGCGAATGCCACATCATGAAAATCCCGTGTCATCAACTCTTAAAGATCACGTGATCCCACTCTCTCCGACAAGATTTTACTCGCCTCACCCACCTTTCACCCAAAACGACACCGTTTCGGTGCCTCAAAACGTACAGTGAACGCGCACGTTTTGGCCAATTAGCTGTACTACTACCACCACCACCCCACCCCCCCATAATCTAAAGAAGCTTTAATATTATTCCTCTTGAGACAAATCAAATTTTGACAAACTACGAGACGCTCACTGAGAAAGTAAGGTTAACCGAGAAGATTAACCGGTTAACCTCCAGGTTTTGTGAAAGAATATTAGCAGTTTTTAAAATTATTACGAAAAAAACATCGAAAAAGAAAGTAAGAAATATGGAAAATAAAGTTAAAACAGGCTTTGACTTTTGGAAATGGAAGCTTTCGCATAAAACCTAAAAGAAACAGAAAAAAAGAAAGCTCCGCCGTGATCCCCGGCAAAACACGTCGAGTGACGAAATTTTCCGGTGTAAAACAGGGCCTGGTGAAAGGACTCTGTAACCCAAGATCGGTGAACTATAAAGAGATATGTGTAGTGAAGGACATGTTTAGAGGAGGAGGAGGAGAGGGATAAGTTAAAGAGAAGGTACCTTAGATCCGTATACTGTTGACGTGGAGCAGCTAGCTTGACGACTAATATCCTCGACTCCTACGGCGGAGGGAGGAGATGCAGAGGCTCCGCCGCCAGTTCCAGATCCGTCGCTCCATGAGAGAGGAGTCTTCGGACTGCCTCTTGCGGAATCTACATCCTTCTTCAACGTAACCAGAACGCCGCCGCCACCACCGCCGCCAAATCTTGAAGGTCGTGACCTCCGTCGACGGATTCCCCACTGCAACGGAGGCAGATTCGTCGAGGGATTCTCTGAAACCGTCGTCCCCGCATGCTTCAGCCTTATTAGAAGCTCTACAACCATCTGGTCGTCGGTCATCGCCGCCGCCACCCACTGATCCTTTGCCGCCCTCTTAGTCGATGCCGTTGTAACCTTCTTCATGATCGACGTTACGGTAATCAAAGGGTATCAGATACAAAAGAGAAAGCGAAGAGAGAAGAGAGAGAGAGAGAGAAGGAAGTTGAAATATCGATAAGGAGAAAAAGATTGATGGATGTTGTTGTTATATACGAGGGCTCGCTTCATTATTCTCTTTATTTTTCTTTCCTTGTATTTTTCTCCTAAGATAAAATTGATTTCTTTTTCCTTTAATGTCGATGTGAAAATGCAAGACCGGGTCCACTGATTTGCAGATTTGTATTCATTTTTTTAAGAAAATGTATAAATAAATAAATAAAATTATGGGACCCAAAAACTGAGTTGTATGGGAAGAAAGTGCATGTAAAACAATATGTAAAGATTCCCTATGAAAAAACATCTTGAAATTCTAAAATTGCAAAATTAATCTAGAGTTTCTTACGGCCTCGGTAAAGCTCAGTTATGCTCAAAATGTGATTACTCACTGGATACATATATCTACCTTTGTTAAGACAAGGCTTTTCAAGTTTGTATCGGTCTTTGGTACATGACTAAAGACAGCAGGTTATCATTGGCCTGATTATATATGGCGAAATGTGAGTACTTTCTGATGCAATCATTGACTCATACCACAACGTCAGCTGAGCCTTCATAGACAATAAGAAACCAAGTTTTAGATGCCCTTTTAGCATCACCTTGATCTTGATTGAAACCAGATAGCTAAACGAATAAGCTAGCTCACACTAAGATCCCTAGACATTTTGTCAAGGAAAGGAACAATTGATTTCATTGCGTCTCACAGGCATTGTTGTATAGAGAGACTACCATCGAGTTATAGAACTCTACTTGTAAAAGTATAATAACCTAAAAGTTACAGTTGTATATGCTCAGAGGAGATGGGAGGGAGAGAACTCAAATTGTGCTTGGATGCTGTCATTTACAATAAGATATACATCGTCAGCTAAACAATTAGAGAGCCAATCGAATCAGATTGGTACTACCAATAACTTTGAAAGCAACAGTAAGAGAGAAGATAATGAGCACATTCTTCAGACATAAATATATTGCTTAACTCTAATCCGGTTTCTAGATTAGCAGAAGGTGACGTAGAAGCAAAGATAATTAAAAAAATCAAATCACACAAATGATATGAAGTATAACTCTTAGCATAGGATAGTTGGTAACATCACTCAAAAGAGTGTAAAGTTTTACATAAATATGAAAAAAGTCATCACTTAAAATGAGAAAACTTGAGGAAATGCTAATCCCGAAAGAAAAGAAGACTCTGGAAGATGGCATCATCGCATTCACTTAGAATCCAAGCTTGGTTCTACGCCAGTGTCTGCGCTTGGCATTGTACCTAAAACAAAACATTTCTCGTTTCAGAACTCGTTCACTATCCCTGCCCTAATAAATCCACAATGACAGCTACATACTCCTTAAGACAGATCGAGAAAAGCAAAGAGAGTAGATTTGTTTGAACCTGATGGTGTTGTCGGTACGGAGACGAATCCAGTGAGGAATAGGCCTGTTCTGTCTCATCTTCTTGGCAAGCTTCTTCTTGATCATGAACGACTTGTGGGACGGCTGGTTTCATAAAACAAAATCAGTAACTGCATTTGATTTTCTAACTAGCGTCAAAGTATTCATTCAATTCAATCAGACGAAACCAGCAATTAAATCTGAGAGAAGCTTACCATGTTGAAGTCGTCCGATTAGCGGCTGCGTACGAGGCAAAGGTGAGTAGAAGAAGATGCGAACCTTTTTAACTTCAAAACAAAGAAGCCCTAAGACAAAGTCTAACTGGGCTGTTATATGTTAGTATATTTTTCAAGGCTTCAAATATCATTTTCTTTCGGCACAAGGCCTGGCTCTATAGTCTTTGAGAAAAATATCAACCCTTGAAAAATTTGATTGTTTCGAGAATGTAGTGAAAATATTAATTTTAGAAATAACAAATGTAAAATTAATTTATTATTTTATTAAAAATCATCAGAATCAATTTTATTTACCAAAGTTTACGTCATAATATTCAAAAATTATATTGATTTGCATAATTGATACTAAATTATATTTATCATGACTTTAAATGTATTACTAAACAAAAAAAATATTAATCAAATTACTATATCAACGTCTTCCACATTTCGAAAATAGTTTAGAAAAGGATAAATGTTCTTTCTAGAAAGTTTTTATTTTGGACACAACAGCAGTTTCAATTGCGTTTGTCTTTTACTTGCCCCAATGCAATTAAAAAGGAGTATTTGCATTGTATACACAAACTCTTAAAAAAAACTAAGTAAATGGGAAACACTATGAGATATTAATATTTAGGATTTTTAGTAATTAAACCCCTCAAGTAAAGATGAATCGTAAAAAATAACTTCAACTAAAAATTTTGTGAAATAAACCCTCAACTTTAATTCGTTAACATATGTTACCCTCCGTCTAAAAAACCGTGACGGAGGGTGACATATGTTAACAGTTTATAAGTTGAGGGTTTATAATGTTGAAAACTTAGTTGATGATTTTTTTTACGAGTCAAAAATAGTTGAGGGGTTTTATCACTAAAAGTCATTAAAGGGTTTTTAAGCTATTTATTATCCATTTATACATTGTTTTAGATTGATTTGTAAGCCTTTAAAACTAATTTATATTTGTAATACATTAATCTATTATAAAATTAATTTATACATCTTAAATTAATAATTTTCAACACGATTTACAACTTATTATAACTTCAAAATATTAAATTATTTGATATTTGGTAATAGTGATATAAAAAAAATTGTGTGTTTATATCGTCATTTTCAAATATCAAATAATTGAAAGTTTCTAAGTTATATTAAGTCTTAAGTGGTGTTGAGGATAATTCATCCATGAAGTCAATCTTTCTATTCGGAGTATGACGTACTTTTTCTTATTTTCATGATTTTCGTCATCAGACTCATATTTTCCTATTTTTCTATATTGTTCTTGATTTATTGTATTACTTTATGTTTCAAATATATTATTGATCAAGAAAATAAAAATATAATGTAGTTATTCAGAACAATGAGAATAAAAATAATCATGAGGGAAAAGTATGAGCCGGATGACAGAAATCATGAAAATAGGAAAAAGTACGTCATACTCTAAATAAAAAGATTGACTTCATGGATGAATTATCTCGACACTACTTAAGATTTAATATAACTTAGAAACTATAAATTATTTCATATTTGACAATGGCAATATAAAAACACAAATTTTTTTATATCACTATTGCCAAATATCAAATATTTTAATATTTCAAAGTTATAATAAGTTGTTAGTAGTGTTAAAAGTTATTAATTTAAGATGTATAAATTAATATACAAATATATTAATGTATTAAAATTTATAAATTAGTTTTAAAGGCTTATAAATCTTAAAGCAATGTATAAATGATAATAAATAATTTAATAACATTTAATGATTTTTAGTGATAAAACCTCTCAACTAAAGATGAATCGTAGAAAAAAAACCCTCAACTAAAAATCCAGTGAAATAAACCCTCAACTTATAAACCGTTAACATATGTCACCCTCCGTCACGGTTTTTTAGACGGAGTGTAACATATGTTAACGAAACTAAAGTTGAGGGTATTTTATAGGATTTTTAGTTGAGAGTTTTTTTTACGATTCATCTTTAGTTGAGGGGTTTAATTACTAAAAACCCTAATATTTATCAACCTATAAGCTATGAGGAGTCGAAGCGATTCGTATACCTCTCGTCTTTCAGACTTGGACGCCTTAAAAAGGTGTAGTTGCAGTCTTTGGTGAGTTCATATCATCCGTGTCTCTCAGGGATAATCACCATTTTTTATTGTTCCACTCTTTCATTTCCTTGTCTATGTTCGATATGTCACCTGTCAAGTATATGCTTAACAAGGAAAGATAACTGTTAGCATGCGTAATCCTATGTAATTTGGTTTTGCTTGATTGTCCTGGTAACAGATTTGATTGTTTAGGAGTCAACTTCAAGAACGATGGGGAACGAGGCAAATAAGAAGTTCACTTGGGTGATTAAGAACTTCTCTTCTTTCTCCCCGTATAGTTCTCAGACTGTTTGTTCTGATATATTCGTTGTTGGTCGCTGCAAATGGTAAGAATAAGAACTTGTCTGCAGGGTTTGTATTCATGTTCAGTAGCTGCAAGCAAATGACACATCTTTTGCATGGTTTTGTGTTTGTAGGCGTCTTCTCGCTTTTCCCAAAGGATATAAATCTATGATGATTATTTTTCTCTATATTTGGTTGTTCCTAATCATGAATCTTTGCCTTCTGGATGGAGACGACACGCTAAATTCTCATGTACTATTGTCAATCAAATTCCTGGAAATGTCTCCCAACAGCGAGGTGATATATATATATCTATCAGTAGATCCTTGTCAAGTTCTGCACGTTGTATGCTTTATTTGATAATGTAAATTTTGATGAGATCTAATGTATTATTGATTTTTCAGAATCTCAAAACTGGTTTGATCAAAAGGACCACGCCAGGGGATTTCATTCCATGATTCGCTTAAATAGTGAGTTTCTAGTGAACAATGAACTCAAGATTATTGCAGAGGTTGATGTTCTTGAAGTTGTGGAAACTACGGACATCGTGGAAACTACGGGCATCGTGGATGTCAATGGGTTTCAAGTCCTTGTTTCACAAGTAAATAAAAACACAAGAATAGAACAAATCTTTGATGTCTCTCACTTGAGTTTTACTTTCATAACGTCTTTTCTTTTTCTTGCAGGTAGAATCTGTGAACAGCTTGTTTAAAAATCATCCAAACATTGCATCAAATGTCCGTGCAAAGAATCCTCATCTGAGAACAACATACTTGAATTTCCTACTAAGCCTGACTGAGATTCTATGCAAATCTCATGAGGAATTCTCCAACAGTGATCTGGCTGACGCATATTCTTCACTGACATATTTGACAAAACCGGGGTTTAAGTTGGACTGGTTGGAGAAGGCACTGAAAGAAGCTGGTGAGACTCGGATTCAAGACATTGAGGAAGAGTTGAATGACTTGACTCAAAAGCGCGCGGACATGGATGCTCTGCTGAAGTTCTTGAAATGACGTCGAGAGTTTACAATCTATTTGTTTTTGTATCTTGGTTTTCTAGTAATACTCTTGAGTTTTGGGAAGAATAAGAGTCTTGTTTTGTTATCAAGGTCCTGGAATGTTTTAGTTTAATCGAAGTCACTGAATTGAGTCCAAACTTTAAAAAAAATCACGTCGGATTAGCGTCAACAAACATGTCAAAGTCTTATTATTTGATAACTGCTCATTGCTATGTTGGTGATCAAATTAAATTAACAGTTCTCTCACATCAGTAAAAGATAAAAAAGGCTAAAAAAGCTAATGACTTTATTCAACAAAGATGTACTTCATGTGTTTGTTAATTTGGTGTTTGCAAGCAAGTTGTTTTCTTTGATGAGCAAGTTACCATATGACACCAAACCCTCTTCCTTTCAAGATCTTTGTATTGCCTTTCTTCTTACGCGTTCCAACATAATCTAACTATTAACCAGTCAACTGTAGATTATCTTGTTTATGCACACCGGAAAAAAACCTAGACCATATAATGAAGAGTATTAGTATACTAAGTAAGGATTGACATGATAGTAAAAACAAGACTTAAAACCATTTATTATCAAGATTTCAACTGATGTCAAACCAAATTAGAAAAACTAAGAAGAAGAACAATCAACTTTAAAAAAAAAAAAAAAGATTCTGAAGATTTTATAAAGAAATCAGTCACGGTTTAAAACTTTTCATAGTTTTCAGTCATCAGTGGGATGCAACAAATAAGGTTTTCTTTCATTCGAATAAGTAACCGAACGGGACTAGGACAACAACATAACATCACAGATGATAGCATGTAAAAATAATAAAGCTGAATCCCTCAAAAAAATTGATTATGTATCAAAGATATAAAAATCAGTCACTACTTTTAACATTTTTCTATTATTAATCGTCTTTGGGATTCAACTAAAGTCCATATAAATGTAAAATCTATACTTTATCAAAACAAAAACGCCCAAATTAAAAATTGCTACAAGAACAAAACAAGAAGAAAGCAGAGAAACGAACGGGCAAGAATATATTTGCGTAATGCCCTTTTTCAAAAAAAAAGAAAAGAATATATTTGCGTATAAAGTCTCTTAATAAAGAGACTATATTTTAACAGTTTACTATAAAAGTTTACGTTCAACTTACACCATACTAAAACATTTTATAAAATCCTAGCCTGATAACCCTATATGAATCATACTAAAAAAGTTATTTAAATTTTTTATTAATGTAGAGTATAATTTAATAATGAATCACATGTATTGGAATTCCAAATTTTCTGGTATAAAACATTAATGAACATTTAATTTAAAGTTACAAAAAAACTTTTAATTGGACTTCCTAATTTCAAAAACAGTTTTGGGAAGATAAATTTCTTTTGTATCGCTTTCCAAAAAGTTCCCCTCGTACTAGTATTTATCAACCTATAAGGAGAGGAGACGAAGCAATCCGTATCCTCTTGTCTTCAGCATTTGACGCCTTTAAAAGCCATGGCTGAAGTGTTTGGTGATTTCATCTTTTGCGTCTCTTAGGGGTAAATACTTTGTCATTCTGACCGTTCTACTCTTTTAATTCCTTAACACTGTATGATTTGTCAAAAATGGTTACTCGTACGGAAAGAAAACTGTTATCAATTTATCATGCGTAATCTTTGTGTTTGTTTTTTTTTGTTTGATTGTCCTAGTAACAGATTTGAGTGTTTAGGAGTCATCATCAAGAACAATGGGGAATGAAACTGATAAGAAGTTCACTTGGGTTATTAAGAATTTCTCCTCTTGGCGATCCAAGTGTGTTCGGTCTCGTACATTCGTGCTCAGTCAATGCCAATGGTAAGAACAAGAACTTGTCTGCATGTGATACAATCGTGTTCTGTAGCTACAAATGACACAACTTTTGCATGGTACTTGCTCGCAGGAGTCTTGGCGCGTTTCCGAGAGGAGTTGACAATGCTAGTTGTTTTTTATCTCTGTATTTGGTTGTTTCTAATCCTGTATCTTTGCCTTCTGGATGGAGACGGCACGCTAAATTCTCCTTTACTCTTGTAAATCAATTTCCTGGAGAAGTCTCTCAACTGCGAGGTGATATATGTGTTTCTATCTATCTATGCCTTATTTGAGAATGTAAATGATGATGATATCCAATCTGTTTTGTGAATTTTCAGAAATTCAATACTGGTTTGATCAGAAGGACATCATGCAGGGTTTTCAGTCGATGATTTGTCTTTCCGACCTTAATGCTAGAGATAGCGGGTTTCTTGTGAACGATGAACTCAAGATTGTTGCAGAGATTGATGTTCTTGAAGTTGTAGGTGAACTAGATGTACCAGTGGTAACTACAGACATCGTGGATATCAATGGGTTTCAAGTCCTTTCTTCACAAGTAAAAAATAAAAAAAAAGGCCTTGGTGTCTCTCACTTGCGTTTTACTCATAGCATTTTTTTTTTTTTGGCAGGTAGAATCTGTAAACAGTTTATTTGAAAAGCATCCAAACATTGCATCAAATGTCCGTGCAAAGAATCCACATCTGAGAACAACATACTTGAATGTCATACTAGGCCTGACTAAGATTCTATGCAAGTCATCTGAGGAACTCTCCAACAGTGATCTGGATGAAGCATATTCTGCACTGAGATTTGTGATAACTGTAGGATTTAAGTTGGACTGGTTAGAGAAGGCACTGAAAGAAGCTTGTGAGATTCGGATTCAAGAAATTGATGAAAAGTTGAATGACTTGACTGAAAAGCGAGCAGACATGGATGCTCTGCTGAACAGCCTAAAATGATGTTTTTTTTTTTGAAAAAAGGTTTAGCCTAAAATGATGTTTAGAGTTTAAAATCTATTTGGTGTTCTGGTCTGTTTGGTTTCTGTTTTCGTTTTCTAAAATTTAATGTTCTTGAACTAGGGGGTGAAGAGAGTTGTTTTGTTATCAATATGCTAAATGTTTCTTTTCTTTTAACTTTTGTTTCTTGACGGAATGGGAAATCAGGAATGCAAACATGCTAAGTTAATGATGGACTTAACTTTAGCAATTCGCTCACAACAGTGAAAAGTTAAGGTTAATGACTTCGATTTGTAGCTTAACGCGTTTGATTTTTGTTTTACAAACAAGGGAGGTAACCTGACAGAGGCGAATAGGGCCATAACCCACATGTCCCAAGAACGAAACCATTCTCCTCCTCAGCCATTCATGTTTTCTAAATAACAGCCATCTTCTAGCATCCCATCTAGCGTACCATATGAAGCTTTTTAGATGGATGCTGTTGTTCGGGAAACATGTATGGCCGAAGAACAAAAACTCTTCAAAACAGTTCAGCCTAAGTCTGGAGATTTCAGAGTCACATAAGAAGCTATGGGATCAGTAAGGTGTTCAGTGCTATAGTTGTGAACAGCTCAGAACATTTGACACCAAATCCTCTATTGCGTATAAAACCTTTGTCTGACTTTTGACTTCAAGTTCCAACTTAATAGCTATGAAAATAATGCAGACTATTTCTTATTGTTAAAGCGTAACTGAGGAAAAACCTAGAGCATATCATGGATGAATTCTTATACTAAGTACGGACTGACATGAAAATCACGAAAAACAACAATTTAATCAACATTTAAACATTCCACTGATGTCAAACCAAATTTGAAAAACGAAGAACATGAAATACTTTTAACTAAATTCTGAAGATTTCATCAAGAAATCAATCCACTTTGAAGAAACCAAACGGGGTAACCAGATCACAGAGGATTACATGTAAAAACCGATAAAATAATTGATAAATCCCTCAGATTTTTATTATTCGTCAATATATAATCAGTCACTACTTTTAACATTTTTTTTATTATTCATCATCATTGGGATTTAACAAAAGGCCACCACGAAAATTCTATACTTAGATCAAACAAACAAAATCTCACTGAACTAATATGAATCAGAACAGATTAACAAGTAACACAAGAACGTTTTAGCAAAAAAAGAAAGAAAAGTAATACAAGTTCAAAACAGAGAAGCAGTTAAAAGTCCCTCAGAGCTGCAATGTCAACAAAGAGAAACCTAAGGAATGAATCGAATGATAAGCATCCAAAAGACATGGTTTCAATTTGATGATAGAACAAACCCGATTTATGAGATGGCTTGGAAAACAATGGTTTTGATATCGATTTGATACTATCAAATAGAATAACAGAATGAGAATAAAATATATGAATAATTTCAGCTTCTTTGATTTTAAAGAGAAAGACATTTACAAACAAAGTGATGAGCTGCGCTTAAGTAACAAATTAGGAACTAGGGTTTTAAGGATTCGGTCGTAATTGCTCTAGAAGTGTACTTTGTTATGTAATTATAGGGGTCATGTGATTTTGAAACATTGAAGCTTAGGGTTAAGGCTCAATGTGTTTAATACCCCATATCGTGGTTTAAAGTGATTTACTGTTTGCTATTGTTTATGAATTATTATTATGCATTAAAATCTGGTAATATATCATTCCTACCAAACTAGGGACCGTGACCGGGGAATCCTTACTAATAAAAGGGACCTTTTGAGGCTCCATAGAGCGTCCACATCAGCGAAAAAAAATTCTCCCGAAAGATGACACGTGGCATAAAATATAGTTTTACATTTTAATATTACTAATTTTTAAAAATTATAAATAATATGAAACATAGAGCATAAAAAATGGAAAAACTACATTGAACATATGTAAAATTACTATTTTTCACTTTAAAAAAAGACGGCTTAATTCCATAATGTAATATTACCATTTTACATTTTTATTTTTAAAAAATAATATGTAAACATACAACATAAAAATGGAAAAACTACATTAAACATATGTAAGATTACCATTTTTCACTAAAAAAAGACGGTTTATCTCCATAATGTAACATTACTATTTTGTAAAAAAAAACATTATATATAATTTCGAAAATAATAAATAATATGTAAACATACAACATAAAAAATGGAAATACTACATTAAACATATGTAAGATTACCATTTTACATTTAAAAATAACAATAAAATGTAAACATACAACATAAAAAAATGGAAAAACTACATTAAACATATGTAAGATTACCATTTTTCACTAAAAAAAACGGCTTATCTCCATAATGTAAAATTTCTATTTTATATAAATAGAGCATAATGTTATTTTATATAATTTCTATTTTTAAAAATTATAAATAATATGAAACATAGAGCATAAAAAATGGAAAAACTACATTGAACATATGTAAAATTACTATTTTTCACTTTAAAAAAAAGACGGCTTAATTCCATAATGTAATATTACCATTTTACATTTTTATTTTTTAAAAAAATAATATGTAAACATACAACATAAAAATGGAAAAACTACATTAAACATATGTAAGATTACCATTTTTCACTAAAAAAGACGGTTATCTCCATAATGTAACATTACTATTTTGTAAAAAAAAACATTATATATAATTTCGAAAATAATAAATAATATGTAAACATACAACATAAAAAATGGAAATACTACATTAAACATATGTAAGATTACCATTTTACATTTAAAAATAACAATAAAATGTAAACATACAACATAAAAAAATGGAAAACTACATTAAACATATGTAAGATTACCATTTTTCACTAAAAAAAACGTCTTATCTCCATAATGTAAAATTTCTATTTTATATAAAAAAACATAAATATAACTATTTGACTATTTGTCCAAGTTCTTCTATTAAACATTGCCGTTTTACATTAAAAATGGAAAAATACATTAAGATTTAAACATCTATCTTAAAATATAAAATATAGATATTAACTAAATATAAAGTATAAGAAAGAGAAATACTCAATATATTGAAAAATAAATAATAATTAAATATTATAAATATATAAATATACGAATTATATATACAATAATAAGTAAATGCACAATTTTTTAAAAATGGAAAGAGTACATTAAATATTAAACATCTATATTAAAATGTAAAATATAGATATTAAGTAAATAGAAAGTATAAGAAAAAGAAATACACAACTTAAAAACAATGGAAAAAGTATATTACGATTTAAACATCTATCATAAAATGTAAAATATAGATATTATGCAAATAGAAAGTATAAGAAAAGGAAATACACAATTTAAAAAAATGGAAAAAGTACATTAGTATTTAAACATCTATCTTAAAATGTAAATCTATCTTAAAATATAAAATTATTAGTAAATAGAAAGTATAAGAAATAGAAGTACACAATATAAAAAAAAATAATAAGTAAATATATAATATAAGTAAATACCCAATTTAAAAAATGGAAAATTACATTAAGATTTAAAAATATATCTTAAAATTTAAAATATAGATATTAAGTAAATAGAAAGTATAACAAATGGAAATATACAATTTAAAAAAAAATGGAAAACGTACATTAAGATTTAAACATCTATCTTAAAATGTAAAATAGAAATATTAAGTAAATAAAAAGTACAAGAAATGTAAATACATATACAGGAAAATAAATAATAAGTAAATAATGTAAATATATAATATGAATTATATATATAATAATAAGTAAATACACAATTTTTAAAAAAAATGGAAAAACTTCATTAAGCATTAAACATCTATCTAAAAATGTAAAATATATAATATAAGTAAATACACAATTTTAAAAAATGGAAAAAGTACATTAAGATTTAAATATCTATTTTAAAATATAAAATATAGATATTACGTAAATTAAAATATAAGAAATGGAAATAAACATTTACAAAATGGAAAAAGTACATTAAGATTTAAACATCTATCTTAAACTGTACATCTATCTTAAAATGGTAGTAAATTATATAAAAATGGAAACACCACATTAGACAAAAAAAATGTATAGTTTTACATCAAGAAAGTCCCTAAAGAACTCATTATTCCATCAATATCAACCTCACTCTATCAAGGAAAAGTTCAAAGCACTCGAGCAAAAAAATGGTTCCACCATCAACTTTTGCCGTCCCAAAAACCTTTAATGACCTTGAATGAGATTTTTTATGACAACAAATTTTTTGTTAGGTGGATTCATTGTTGGGAAACCCGCAACTTCCAAAAGCCAAACTTATTCATGGGAATTGAATTGCTTTTCATAGACTCAAAGTATTCTTACAATTGTTAATATTCATACTAACTCTTTCATGATCAAACCATTACAGTTAATAATCATTCAAGCGTTTATCCTGAAACACTTCCTTCCTCGCCGAATCAGGTATTGGTTCATGTTGGTTTAATATTGTTTTTGGTTTATTAACCGGTTTAGGATAGTCCTATTGTATATATAATTTAAGTTGGTTTTGCATATATTATGATTAAAATTAAATAATAGTAATATTATGCTTAAAATATAATTTTAGAGAGTTTTCAAATATAGTTTAGAGAACATTATAGGTGATGAATTTAATTTATTAAATTCGTTTATTACTTAAAACTAAGTTTTTTTAAAAACATACTGAGTTATAAATATCAATGATGGATTGGTGAGTATAACATGAAGACAAAAATATAAATATTTTATTTTCAAGATAAGAAATTCAGTTACTCAATATATAATATCTTAAATTATTTTTTAAAAATATACATAATTTATATATATAGATTAATCTTCCAAACTTAAACTATTATATTATATATGAATAATTTTTTTAAATAAAAACAATTTCTGATTAAAAAAATAATAAAAACAACAAATGGTTAAACATCAATATCATCTAGGTTAAGTATACGAACAACACAAATTCAAACATCACAAAAAATATTTACATAAACATTATAATACAATAATTTAATCAAAAAATACAATAAAAAAAATAATATTCAAAAGAATAGTTATATACTTAAATTTGAAAATCAAAGATATTTTTGCTAAAATTGTAATTACCTCGCCAAGAAGATCGACCATCTTTTTTACGGATTGATCGATTGTTGAGCATGTGGTCGATCCGAAAATACTCTGCAGTTTAATTAAATATCTAAAACATTTATTCCAACACTCAACAGATAGTTTTGCTAAATATGATAACTAGATAGCCAATAAAATTACAAAAAATATTTAAATAGTAAAAAATATGTTAATTTAACGTGTTAAAATTTAAACATAAATTTTAATTATGACATACATCTTAACATTTATATAAATATATATCATAACCTAAATATAAATAATTTAACAACTTAAATTAGAAAAATATAAAAATCCCGGGCGTAGCCCGGGTTAATCCCTAGTCTCTACTAATAAAAGGGAGCTTTTGAGGCTCCATAGGGCGTCCACATCAGCGGAAAAAATTTCTCCCAAAATCTGACACGTGGCATAAAATATAGTTTTACATTTTAATATTACTTATTTTTGAAAATTGTAAAAAATATGTAAACATACAGCATAAAAAAATGGAAAAACTACATTAAACATATGTAAGATTACTATTTTTCACTTAAAAAAAGATGGCTTATCTCCATAATGTAACATTCCTGTTTTATAAAAAAAAAAAAAATTATATATAATTTCGAAAATAATAAATATATGTAAAACATACAACATAAAAATGGAAATACTACATTAAACATATGTAAGATTACCATTTTACATTTAAAAATAACAATAATATGTAAACATACAACATAAAAAAATGGAAAATTTACATTAAACATATGTAAGATTACCATTGTTCACTAAAAAAACGGTTTATCTTCATAATGTAACATTACCATTTTATAAGAAAAGAAAAAAAAAACATAAATATAACTATTTGACTATATGTCCAAGTTCGTCTATTAAACATTGCCGTTTTACATTAAAAATGGAAAAATACGTAAAGATTTAAACATCTATCTTAAAATATAAAATATAGACATTAACTAAATATAAAGTATAAGAAAGAGAAATACTCAATATAAAAAAAAAATAAGTAAATATTATAAATATATAAATATACAAATTATATATACAATATTAAGTAAATGCACAATTTTAAAAAAATGGAAAGAGTACATTAAATATTAGACATCTATCTTAAAATGTAAAATATAGATATTAAGTAAATAGAAAGTATAAGAAAAAGAAATACACAACTTAAAAACAATGGAAAAAATATATTAAGATTTAAACATCTATCTTAAAATGTAAAATATAGATATTATGCAAATAGAAAGTATAAGAAAAGGAAATACACAATTTAAAAAAATGGAAAAGTACATTAGTATTTAAACATCTATCTTAAAATGTAAATCAATCTTAAAATATAAAATTATTAGTAAATAGAAAGTATAAGAAATATAAATACACAATATAAAGAAAAATAAATAATAAGTAAATATAAAATATAATCCCGAAAGATGACACGTGGCATAAAATAGAGTTTTACATTTTAATATTACTTATTTTCGAAAATTATAAAAAATATGTAAACATACAGCATAAAAAAATAGAAAAACTACATTAAACATATGTATAATTACTATTTTTCACTTAAAAAAAAGACGGCTTATCTCCATAATGTAACATTACCGTTTTATAAAAAAACAAAACACATTATATATAATTTCGAAAATAATAAATATATGTAAAACATACAACATAAAAATGGAAATACTACATTAAACATATGTAAGATTACCATTATATATTTTTATTTTAAGAAAATAATATGTAAACATACAACATAAAAAATGGAAAAACTACATTAAATATATGTAAGATTACCATTTTTCACTAAAAAAAACACGGCTTATCTCCATAATGTAACATTACTATTTTGTAAAAAAACAAATGATATATAATTTCGAAAATAATAAATAATATGTAAACATACAACATAAAACATGTAAATACTACATTAAACATATGTAAAATTACCATTTTACATTTAAAAATAACAATAATATGAAAACATACAACATAAAAAAATGGAAAAACTACATTAAACATATATAAGATTACCATTGTTCACTAAAAAAACGGTTTATCTTCATAATGTAACATTACTATTTTATAAAAAAAAAGAAAAAAGCATAAATATAACTATTTGACTATTTGTCCAAGTTTTTCTATTAAACATTGCCGTTTTACATTAAAAATGGAAAAATACGTAAAGATTTAAACATCTATCTTAAAATATAAAATATAGACATTAACTAAATATAAAGTATAAGAAAGAGAAATACTCAATATATAAAAAATAAATAATAAGTAAATATTATAAATATATAAATATACGAATTATATATACAATAATAAGTAAATGCACAATTTTTAAAAAATGGAAAGAGTATAATAAATATTAAAACATCTATCTTAAAATGTAAATAGATATTAAGTAAATAGAAAATATAATAAAAAAGAAATACACAACTTAAAAACAATGGAAAAAGTATATTAAGATTTAAACATCTATCTTAAAATGTAAAATATAGATATTATGCAAATAGAAAGTATAAGAAAAGGAAATACACAATTTAAAAAATGGAAAAAGCACATTAGTATTTAAACATCTATCTTAAAATGTAAATCAATTTTAAAATATAAAATTATTAGTAAATAGAAAGTATAAGAAATAGAAATACACAATATAAAGAAAAATAAATAAGAAGTAAATATATAATATAATCTCGAAAGATGACACATGGCATAAAATATAGTTTTACATTTTAACATTACTTATTTTCGAAAATTATAAAAAATATGTAAACATACAGCATAAAAAATAGAAAAACTACATTAAACATATGTAAGATTACTATTTTTCACTTAAAAAAAAAGACGGCTTATCTCCATAATGTAACATTATCGTTTTATAAAAAAAACAAAAAACATTATATATAATTTCGAAAATAATAAATATATGTAAAACATACAACATAAAAATGAAAATACTACATTAAACATATGTAAGATTACCATTTTACATTTTTATTTTAAGAAAATAATATGTAAACATACAACTTAAAAAATGGAAAAACTACATTAAACATATGTAAGATTACCATTTTTCAATAAAAAAAAACACGGCTTATCTCCATAATGTAACATTACTATTTTGTAAAAATACAATTATATATAATTTCGAAAATAATAAATAATATGTAAACATACAATATAAAAAATGGAAATACTACATTAAACATATGTAAATTGTCATTTTACATTTAAAAATAACAATAATATGTAAACATACAACATAAAAAATGGAAAAACTACATTAAACATATGTAAGATTACAATTGTTCACTAAAAAACGACGTTATCTTCATAATGTAACATTACCTTTTTATAAAAAAAAGAAAAAAAAACATAAATATAACTATTTGACTATTTGTCCAGATTTTCATTAAACATTGTCGTTTACATTAAAAATGAAAAAATAACGTAAAGATTTAAACATCTATCTTAAAATATAAAAATAGACATAACTAAATATAAAGTATAAGAAAGAGAAATACTCAATATATAGAAAAATAAATAATAAGTAAATATTATAAATATGTAAATATACGATTATATGTACAATAATAAGTAAATGCACAATTTTTAAAAACTGGAAAGAGTACATTAAATATTAAACATCTATCTTAAAAT